>NW_007740566.1:10900-12404 GCF_000696425.1 Galeopterus variegatus | reverse complement strand
GCATTAAAAAGAAAATCAACACAACATAGCAGTTTTCTATAACATACAGTTATATGTAATTGCAATGTCTGAGATCCCATAAATAGTAAATAGTAAGTTAAACAAGATTACATCCCTCTAGAGGGCCAAATGACCCTTATATGGGCTTTTAAAACAATTTTTTAACAAGACATCAAAAGGTCACATAATCACTGCTTTACTTTATTTACAATTTTTTATAATTTTTCTTAAACTGTTAAGAAATTATAAGTAGCCTCCAAAGATATTCTAAATCTCAAAAACTTTTTATCTCATTGCATTTTTATTTTATTTGCTTAATTTATTTATATATGCAACAAGAGATACTAATACATGCAATTCTCCTTATTATTTGAGGGTACTCGAAAAAGTTTGTGGAAAAATAGAATTGAAAGATAATATGAACTTTTTGTAGCACCCTTAAATAGTCAGCAAATCATGTTCATTTCAAGTACTAAGGCCAGAGAAATAACTTCTGTCTGAAAATCGTGGCTAGGATTGCATTTTCAATAACTCTTATAATTCCAGAGATGCTATTTTCATTGCTCTTATTTGCTTATCTATTCAGAGCCTAGGAAACTAAAATCAAGAAATTCATATACATTGGATTTTGCTGCAGTAACTCTAAATATGAATAAATTCCTCTTTCCTCAATATCTCTCAAATTTTCAACAATCTTTGGCCTGTCAGGAAGTAACTTTCCTTACTACATGTAAAGCTGGAGACCTGTTGAGCATGGACTGGTACCAAACCAATTGGGGGGGGAAGGCTTTATAGACATTGTTTTTTACATATGCATTACAATCACTGTGCTGATATGATGGGCTTGCCATTTATCTGATTAAATAAAATTTATTGTCAAATGCAGCACTTCCTGGGTGGTCTTGGTTGCATAAACAATTTGTCCAATTACATCCTGTAAAAAAGGACACCCTTTTTTCTAGTCCCTTTATCAATTCCTCTATCCCTCTCCCCCTCCCCCGCCCTGCCATCAACATATCTGTTCACTTGTCTTAACAAGTTCAAGGAATTGTTGTGATTGTTGCGTCTTCTTCCCTCCCCCACTGCCGTTGGTTTGTATATTTATTTATTTATTTTTAGCTCACACAAATAAGTGAGAACATGTGGTATTTTTCTATGACTGACTTATTTCACTTAATAAAATTTTTTCTAAGTCCCTCCATGTTGCTGCAAATGGTAGTATTTCATTCTATAAAAAAGCAGAGTAGTATTCTATTGTGTAGATATATCAAATTTTCCTTATCCACTCATCTGATGATGCACATTTGGGCTAGTTCCAACTCTTGGCTATTGTAAATAGTGCTGCAATGAACATTGGAGAGCAGGTATACATTTGATTTGATGATTTCCATTCCTCTGGGTATATTCCCAGCAGTGGGATTGCTGGATCATACAGTAGATTTATCTGTAATAGTTTGAGGAACCTCCATACTATTTTCCATAGAGGCTGAACCATTTTGCAGCC
>NW_007740566.1:9457-9683 GCF_000696425.1 Galeopterus variegatus | reverse complement strand
CCCATTTGTTTATTTTTCCTTTGGTTGCCTGTGCTTTTGAGGTCGTATTCATGAAGTCTGTACCCAATCCTACTTCCTGGAGTGTTTCCACTATGTTTTCTTTAAGGAGTTCTATTGCTTCAGGATGTATATTTAATTCTTTAACCCATTTTGAGTTGATTTTGGTATACGGTGAGAGGTATGGATCTAATTTCATTCTCCTGCATATGAATATCCAGTTTTGCCA
>NW_007740566.1:5823-6058 GCF_000696425.1 Galeopterus variegatus | reverse complement strand
GTGAAGAAAGTCAAGAAAATGTTGTATGAACAAAATTTTTTTTAAAAATGAAGAAATAGAAAACCCCAAAAAAGAAACCAAAAATAAATTCTGGAGCTGAAAAGTACAATAACTGAAATGAAAAATTTATTAGAGGGATTCAAAGGCAGATTTGACCATGAAGAAGAAAGAAGCAGTGAATTTAAAGGCAGGATGATAAAAATTATCACCAGAGAAGTGGAAAGAAAAAAATTGA
>NW_007740566.1:0-331 GCF_000696425.1 Galeopterus variegatus | reverse complement strand
ATGGGAGCTAAAAAAATTAAAAAAATAAGAAGAAAGAAAGATACAACAATTACAATAATACGTTGAACTTTCCAAAGGAGAGAATAGAACTGTGCTTACTTGAGGTGAGAAAGGGGGGTTAGCAAAAAATTGGTTAATGGTCACCAAAAAATGCTTACGTTGTGTAATGATAAATATACTAGTTATCCTGATTTTAGCATCAGATATTGTGTACAGGTTGATATTCACCTCTGTACCCCACAAATATGTATAATCAATTATGTTTCAATAAAAAAAAATTAAAAAGAATTTTAGTTCTTTGTGTTTTGTTTTTACTTACATGTATAAAATT
>NW_007740565.1:28624-29514 GCF_000696425.1 Galeopterus variegatus | reverse complement strand
GAGCCGCGCCAAGCAGAGATGGCTGGCCTGCCTGCTCTAAGCCGGCTGTCTCTGCCCCCACCCGAAAAAATGGAGGCAGCTCTGTTGCGGGCGCCTGGCCTCATGTGGTAGGTGGGAGCCAGGTGGGCAGGGAGCAGTTGGGCTTCGCCCTGCAAGTGGGGCTGGGCTGGGGGTGACTCACAGAGCTCGCAGAGTTGGGCCGGTCCGGCGCCTTCCACTCCGTTTCTGTGTCGTCTCTGCTGACTTACTTGGCCTTTGTTGTCTCGGGCTGCTTGCTCGAACCCGCAGCAGGGCTTGGGCTCTCTCAATAATTTTTCATTAGTTTCAATAAATTTTTTTATTTCCTGTTTGATTTCTTCTTGGACCCATGTATCATTAGGTAGAATGTTGTTTAATTTCCATGTGTTTGTATACTTTCCAGAGTTTTGTTTATTATTGATTTCTAGTTTTAATCCATTATGGTCTGAGAAAATACATGGGATAATTCCAATTTTTTTGAGTTTGTTGATACTTGATTTGTGGCCTAATATGTGATCTATTCTGGAGAATGATCCATGTGCTGAAGAGAAGAATGAATATTCTGAGGTTGTTGGATGGAATGTTCTGTAGATATCTGCCATGTCCAATTGGTCTAGAGTATTGTTTAGATCTTGTGTTTCTCTGCTGATTCTTTGCCTAGATGATCTGTCCAATATTGACAGTGGGGTGTTCAGGTCCCCTGCTATTATGATATTAGTGTCTATTTCCTTCTTTAGGTCTAATAGAGTTTGTTTTATAAATCTGACTGTTCCAACATTGGGTGTGTACATATTTATGATTGTTATGTCTCCTTGATGGATCAGTCCTTTTATCATTATGTAGTGTCCCTCATTATCTCTTTTTATGGTTTT
>NW_007740565.1:22936-28230 GCF_000696425.1 Galeopterus variegatus | reverse complement strand
AGTGACTCACAGAGCTCGCAAAGTTGGGCCGGTCCGGCGCCTTCCACTCCATTTCTCTGTCATCTCTGCTGACTTACTTGGCCTTTGTTGTCTTGGGCTGCTCGCTCGAACCTGCAGCAGGGCTTGGGAGCTCTCAGGAGTTTTCTTTTGTGTCGGCCCTAAAACCTCGAACCTGTTGTTGCTTGTTTGTCATTGTAGGTTCGTTGTTGAAAGATTTATTCCTTTTTGTTTTTTATTGCTCTTGGAAATGCAAATAGTACTCTGGTATCACAGCGCACACTTCTCAGAGTCGCGCTGTCTCCTGGCCGATTTGCATTTTCTTGATGCTTAGTGATGGTGAGCATTTTCTCTTGTGTCTGTTGGCCATTTGTATATCTTCCTTTGAGAAATGTCTATCAGCTCCTTTGCCCTTTTTTTAATTGGGTTACTTTTTTATTTAACTGTTATGTTGTTTGAATTAGTCTGTTGGCCATTTGTATATCTTCCTTTGAGAAATGTCTATCAGCTCCTTTGCCCTTTTTTAAATTGGGTTACTTTTTTATTTAACTGTTATGTTGTTTGAATTCTTTGTATATTCTGGATATTAATCCTTTGTTGGATGCATAGTTTGTGAATATTTTGTCCCATTCTATAGGTTGTGTTTTTTTGCTCTGTTGTTTCTTTTGCTGTGCAGAAGCTTTTTTGTTTGATATAATCCTATTGTTTATATTTTCTTTTTTTGCCTGTGCTTTTGGGGTCTTATTCATAAACTCTTTGCCCAGTCCTACTTCCTGAAGTATTTCCTCTACGTTTTCACATTTTCACGTCTTATATTTAGGTATTTAATCCATTTTGAGTTGATTTTGTACATGGCAAGAAGTATGGGTCTAGTTTCTTTCTTCTACACATAGATATCCAGTTTTTCCAGCACCATTTATTTAGGCTGTATTTACCCTAATGTATGTTCTTGGTGCATTTATTGAATATTGGTTGGCTGTAAGTACATGGATTACTTTCTGGGTTCTCTATTCTGTTTCATTGGTCTTGTGTCTATTTTTATGCTGGTACCATGCTGTTTTGGTTACAATAGCTTTGTAGTATAATTTTAAGTCAGGTAGTGTAATGCTTCTAGCTTCATTTTTTTGAAGATTGCTTTTGGTAATTGGTATCTTTTGCTGCTTCAAATAAAAGTTAGGATTGTTTTGTCTATTTCTGTGAAGAATATCATTGGAGTGGGAATTGCCTTGAATCCATAGATCACTTTGGGTAGTATTAATATTTTCACAATCTTAATTCTTCCAATCCATTAACATGGAGTGTCTTTCCATCTTTTTGTGTCCTCTCTAATTTCTTTCAGTAGTCATTTGTTGTTCCTACTTGGTTAAATTTATTCTTAAATATTTTATTTTTTTTGGTGTATGTTGTAAATGGGCTTGATTTCTTGATTTTTTTTTTCTGCTAGTTTGTTATAGGAATATAAAGTCGTTACTGATTTTTGCATGTTGATTACCTGTCCTGCTATTTTACTGAAATTGTTAATCAGCTCTAAGAGTTTTTTTGTGGTCTAAATTTTTCTATATGTAAGATCTTGTAATCTGCAAACAAGGACAATTTGACCTTATCTTTTTTTAATCTTGATGCCCTTTCTTTCTTCCTCTTGCCTGACTGCTCTGGCTAATACTTCCAGTACTATATTAAATAGTACTTGTCTTGTTCCTGTTCTTAATAGAAAAGCTTTCATCTTTTCCCCATTCATGATGATGGTGGTGGTGACTTTCCCGTATATGGCTTTGATAGTGTTGAAATATTTTCCTTCTATACTTAATTTGTTGAGTGTCTTTATCATGAAGGGATGTTGAATTTTGTCAAATGCTTTTTCTATATCTATTCAGATAATCATATGGATGTGTCCTTGATTTTGTTGATGTGGTCTATCACTTTAATTGACTTGTATATTAACCATTTTTGACTTGCATGTGAACCATTCTTGCATCCCTGGGATTAATCCCACTTGATCTTGATGTATAATCTTTTTGATATGTTGCTGTATTGTGTATGCTAATATTTTGTTAAGGATTTTTACTTCTACATTAATCAGAGATAGTGCCAGTAATTTTCTTTTTTTGTTGTTTCTTTGTCTGTTTTTGGTAACAGGGTGATGCTGGCTTCATAGAATGAGTTTGGGGGAATGGCTTCTGATTCACATTTTTGGAATAGTTTGAAAAGGACTGATATTAATTCTTCTTTAAAAGTTTGGTAGAATTCAGCAGTAAAGTCATCTGGTCCTGGGCTTTTCTTTGTTGGGAAACTGTTGACAACTGATTCAATCTTGCTGCTCATTATTGGTCTTTTCAGGTTTAGTTTCCTCTTGGTTCAGTCTTGGTAGTTTGTATGTGTCCAGAAATGTGTCTATTTCCTCTAGGTTTTCAAATTTGCTGGAATATGGTTGTTTATAATAGTCTCTGATGATACTTTGTATGTCTATGGTATCAGTAGAAATGTCTTCTTTTTCATTTCTGATTTTTGTTATATGGGTCATCTTTCTTCTTTTCTTAGTTAGCCTAGCTAATGCTTTGTCTGTTTTATCTTATCAAAAATCCAACTTTGTGTTTCATTGATCTTTTATATCAATTTTTTGGTCTCTATTTCATTTAGTTTAGCTCTGTTCTTATTTTATTTTATTTTTAATTTTTTTTATGTTGATTAAGTCAATATTATTAGTGTATATATTATTACAAATTGTACTCATTCTTTATGCTGCTTATCCAATCTCTCCCCATCTCTTTCTCCCTCCCTCTCCCACCTCTGATAACCCTAGATTTCTTTTCCACTTCTGAAAGATTAATGGTTACTCTGTTTATTTGTTGCTTAGATGATCTGTCCAGTTCTAAGAGAGGTATGTTCAGTTCTCCCACTATTATCTTAGAGTAAATGCTTCTTCTGTCACTCTGGAATGGGCTTTGTGGAGAGAGACATCCTCTTTTTTACTTTGGTCTCTACTGGTGACTCTCCTTGTATCAATGCACTCCAGTGCCTGGTGGGGTATCTGCACAGTGGTTGTAGTGTCTAGCTGCTTTTTTTTGCAGTTGTTGCTATTGTGGTGGCTGTGGTGGTCCACCCACATGGAAGTGGAGTTTTTGGGGTGCTCCTTCCCTTGTTGCAGGTGGAGGGGTCAGTCCCTGGCTCCAAGCCTCAGGACCCGTGGGCCCTGTGGCAGTAGCAGCATGCCTGTTTGTGAAAGGAGGAGGGTTTGGTCCCTGGCTCCATTTGTTTTTACATCTAAGATGTTGTTGCAGAATAGTTTGGTGGGAGGGGGAGAGGGAAAGGGGCAAGGAAATTGGGTGAGAGCAGGAGGAAGGAGGGGCTTCATGGTTGAGGCCCATAGCACCTCCCTCATTCCTGCAAGGGAGAATAGGGGGCTAGCAGTGGTGGTTTGGTTATTGCTGGGCTGAATGCAGATGTTAGGGTGTGTGTGGCTGAAGCCCTAAGCCCCCACCACCATAGCTCTGAAGACCAGGGGACTTCCAGCAGTGGTTCGGTGGTCACCACTGGGCTGGTTTCAAGTGTTGGGGGTATGTGGCTGAGGCCCTCGGCTCCCCATTGTCCCACTTTGGGGCCTGGGGCTTAGTGGTTATTGCTGGACTGGTTATGGGTGTTGGTGGGCCTGGCTCAGGACCCTGGCCCTCTCCCATTCTCTGGCTTGGGAACCTAGGGGCTTCTAGTCTTTCTAGTTTTTATAGGTATTCTTTGGTGAAGTGAGATCTTTTCTAGTAATGCCAAACTTTGTCTCTGGTCTGTGGGTCTTTTGTTTTCACTTTCAGTTCTGTGTTGGATTATTTGCTGTTTCCACTACTTAAACTTTGTATTGGAACTAATTTGTTGTCCTCTGCTTACTTCTAAAATGGGGTAACTTCCTTTGGGGACCAGCACTTGAGCCGTATGGTTGAGCTAAATTGCTACTTTGATGCCAATTCCCTGGGGAAGGCTTTTTGTGCAAGTTCAGGTTTTAATAGTTGACTTTGTTGTTACTTCCTGGTCTCGTGAGTTCTGGTACACCTGGGTTGTATAGAAACTCTGGTCTGGACCTGAGTCTTTTCAGCAGATGTCTCCCCCTGCAAATCTATATTCCTGACTAATCTAGACAAAGTGGGCCTGTGCTTACTGGAGAGCAGATCAGCTGTCTATGCTGTGCCCAAGTGTTCCCCCGGTGGGCCCATTTCCCCCACCACCCTCATTCCAAATACTTCCCATGGAACGGGCCATGTGCTGGTCCTTTGTGATGACTCACCAGCCTCTCAGTGGCTCCTTTTTTTCAGTTGTTATGGCTCCTAACTCCTATGTGGGTCCTTGAGAACCCTGTTAGTCATCTTGTTGGTGTGAGGGCCACCAAGGCCCTCTTCTCCCCTGCTTCCTCCAAGCAATTTCATAGGAAAGGTTCAGCTGCAGCTTTTGCCAGCTCTTGCTCTGTGCACTCACCAGCTTCAGCCTTGAAGTGGCCAGGGTTCAAAATGGTGGGAGTCATCCTTTCTTTGTCTCATCGTGGCTTCTCCTGCCTTTATGAACTCCATAGGTCTCTCCTGGTCTTCCCCTGAGGTCTAGAGGCCCCAGCTTGGCTGTTGTTGCTTTTTAATAGTTATAAATTGGTTGATTTGTGGGAGAGAGTGATGTGGGGCACTGTCTATTCTGCCATCTTGACTGGAAGCCCCTGCTCTGATCTTATTTCTTTCTGTCTGTTAATTTTGGGATTGGATTTTCTTGCTTTTCTATTTCTTTGAGGTGTAATGTTAGGTTGTTTATTTGAAGTCTTTCTATTCTTTTGATGTAAGCATTTATTACAGTAAACTTCCTTCTTAGTACTGCTTTTGTAGCATTTCACAGGTGTGTCTTTATTTTAATTAGTTTCAAGAAATTTTTAACTTCTTATTTAATTTCTTCTTTGACCCATAGGTTGATCAGGAGCATGTTGATTAATTTCTATGTGTTTGTATAGTTTACAGAGTTTCACTTGTTATTGATTTCTGCCTTTAATCCATTGTGGTCCAAAAAGATACTTGAAATGATCTCAATTATTAAAAATTTGTTAAGACTTGATTTGTGACCTAACATGTGCTCTATCTTGGAGTTCCATGTGCTAAAGAGAAGAATGTATATTCTGTAGTAGTTGGATGAAATGTTCTGTAGATGTAGGTGTCTGCCAGCTCCAATTTGTTGGAGTTCCATGTGCTAAAGAGAAGAATGTATATTCTGTAGTAGTTGGATGAAATGTTCTGTGGATGTAGGTGTCTGCCAGCTCCAATTTGTCTAAAGTATAGTTT
>NW_007740565.1:20317-21936 GCF_000696425.1 Galeopterus variegatus | reverse complement strand
CTAAAGTATAGTTTAAATCCTTTTTTTCTCTGTTGATTTGTTGCCTAGATGATACGTCCAATGTTGACAAAAGGATGTTTAGTTCCCCCATTATCACTGTAGTGTACACTCTTTTTTCTCTTTAGGTCTTGTAATGTTTGCTTTATATGTCAGTCTGCTCCATGTTGGTTGCATATGTATTTATGACAATTATGTCTTCTTGCTGTATAGATCCTTTTATCATTATATAATGTCCTTCTTTATCTCTTTTTGTGGGTTTGGCAAAAGTCTAAGAATAGCTATTCCTGCTCATTTTTGGTTTCCATTTGCATGGTATATCATTTTTCATCCCTTCCCTATGAGTCTGTGTGATTATTTACAAGTTGTGTGAGTTTCCTGTAGGTAGCATGTGATTGGGTCTAACTTCTTAGTCCAAACTATGTCTTTTGAGTGGGGAATTCAATCCTTTTACATTTAGGTCTTTATTGAAAGGTATTGTCTTACTCCTGGTACTTTTAAAATTTCCATTTGATTGTTTTAATTATTTTTGTTCCTTTCTCTCCCTTTTATTGGTTTTAGCATTTGCTGGGTTTTTGGGGTGACAAAATATGGTGTCTTTCTCTTTCTCGTATGTAAATCTGTTCTATCAGTGTGTCTTATTCTTTCTCTTGTAGTTATGGTTGTGATTATTAATGGATTTTTTTTTGATTCCAGATGCATGACTTCCCTGAGGATTTCTTGTATGGTGATCATGTGGTGGTGAACTACTGAAGTTTTTGTTTGTCTGGGAAACACACTAGTTTTACTTCATTTCTGAAGGACAGCCTTGCTGGGTGTATTATTAATGGCTGGCAGTTTTCTTCCTTTAGTACTTTGAATATATCATCCCATTCTCTTCTGGCCTGTATGATTTCTGCTGAGGAATCTGCTATTAGTCTGATGGGGACTTACTTATAGGTGACTTGATGCTTTTCTTGCTGTTTTTAAGATTCTTTCTTTGTTTTTGAGCTTTGCCAGTTTGACTGTTATGTGTCTTGGAGAGGACCTTTTTGCATTGAATCTGTTTGGGAATCTTTGAGCCTCTTCAATCTGAAAGTCCATGTGTCCTCTACCTGGGAAATTTTCCATTATTATTTTATTGTAATGGTTTTCCATGCCTTTGCCTTTTCCTCTCTTTCTAGAACACCCATTGTTTGGATGTTTTTGTGCTTAAGGTTGTCTGGTAGCTCTCATAGATTTTTTTCATTTTTTTGATTCTTCTTTTTTTTTTGTATGCTTGGCTTATTTTGAAAAGACTGTCTTTGAGTTCAGAAATTCTTCTTGTTTGTGGGCTGGCCCGGTGGCGCACAGCGATAGTGCGCTGCTTGGGAAGCGTGGTGGCGCTCCCGCCGAGGGTTCGGATCCCACATACAGACCGGTTCCCGCTCACTGGCTGAGCGAGGCGCGGGAGCAACACCGAGGGTTGCGATCCCGTTGCCGGTCCCGGTCCGGTACGGGGGTGACACTGAGGGTTGCGATCCGTTGCCGGACATGGAAAAAGACAAAAAAAAAAAAAAAAAAGAAATTCAAAAATTTTTTTTTTTTGGGGTTGTTCTTTAGCTCTGGGTGTGTTTTTTTTTTTTTTTAAGAATTCCTTTTTT
>NW_007740565.1:7958-20219 GCF_000696425.1 Galeopterus variegatus | reverse complement strand
GGGGGTGGGAGCGCGGTGCGGGAAAGGGAAAAAAAAAAAAAAAAAAAAAAAAAAAAAAAAAAGAAATTCTTCTTGTTTGGGTCTGCTGCTTAAGCTCTGGTTGTGTTTTTTCTTTTGTTAATGAATCCTTCATTTCCAGGAGTTCTGCTACATTCCTTGAAAAGATATCTGTCTCTTTATAAACTTCCTCCTTCATATCCTGGACAGTTTTCCTCATTTTGTTTAATTGGGTCTTGTTGTATCTCATTGAGTTTCCTTAATATTATTGCTTGGAATTGGCTTTCAGTCATTTCAAGGTTTTCCTGCTGTATTGTTATATTGCGTGGGGTCTTGTACATGAGATTTATTTATTCTTTTGATGGTGTTTTATTTTCTCTTTTTTTGGATTTTTTAAAAAGAAATTTTTGATATCCCTACTTTGTTATCTGGTCATCTGGTAGAGCAGCTGCTTCTTCTGTTGCTTTAGTGTGGTTTTTGGTCTCCCTTCTGTAGGTGTGTTTTATATTGACCATTGAGTAGGGTGTTTTATTATTGGTTCCAGGTAGATGAATTGGTGTAGTGTCTGTGTGGCTACTTCAGCAGTATTCAATGTCAGGGTTGTGTATGAGTGCCTCTGTGGCATAGTCTTTGGTGTACTTACTTGTTCCCTGCTGATGTCAGTGACACTGGTTTGATTTTTGAGGATGTGAGTGAGCTCTCAAGTTCTTGGGAGAAGTTCCTGGGTGCTGTGTTGCTCTTTAGCTGTGGTGGGTGGTGGGTGACCCTGGGTGGGCTTGTTGGCACCCCAGCAATTGTCCCATGATCCTGACAAGTATACTGGAGTGTACTGGAGCTCCTCAGATTGAATGGGTGACCCTGTGTGTTTTTCTTGGCTCTTTCCTACAGGCAGAGGTTCCTCCTGGGTCCTTGTTCCCCTGGTTGGGGGATGGGTTGGTGGTGGCTGGGAATTTTCTTCTGTACTTTACTTGGCTCTCCTGGATTTCTACACTCTCCAGGTGCTACACATGTGTCTCTCCCTTGGTTGAGGCAGTCACATGGGCACCGTATGCAGCTCCTACTCCAATTCACAACTATAAGTGTGGCATAGTTCCCCCTGTGGGTTGGGCCATTGAGATGCAGGTCTGTGCTCACTTATCTCTTTCCAGTATCTCTGCTCATAACCCTTCTTGTTTCAATGCAGTTGAGTGGGTGGCAGCAGGGGTCCTCTGCATGGCTGGGGTGTCTGTTGTAGCAGCATTGTGGGGGTCCTGTGCATACCCAGGGTGTCCGGTATGGCAGCATCATGGGGGGGGGCAGTTCATGCAGTGCAGGCAGCTGGGGTGGCAGTGGTGGTATAGGTTGCACTATAGGTGGCAGTGGTGTGGGGTGGGACATATCTCTTCAAGAAGGTGGATGATGGCCCTGGGACTGGACTATGGCACCAGTGACTACAGTGGTGGTGGCAGCACATCTGTTCTGGTGTTCTGTGGGAGCAATGCACCATGGGCACCTCTAGTCTGCCATCTTCCCACAATTCACCTATATACCAATCTTTTACCTTGTGATTTGTGATTTTCAAAGTCACTCTATGTTTCCTTCTCTTGAACTTATAAACTTATTTTTACCCTTTATTTATTTATTTATTTATTTTATATGAGTTAGGAATCTAACTCCCTCTCCCCATTTTCTTCATTCTCTACATAAGTCAATCTACCACTCTCAGTAGAATCTATTAAATATTGACTATTCCTTTTCCATGTAGATTTCTTTTTTTTTTTGTCTTTTTTTGTCTTTTTCCGTGTCCGGCAACGGATCGCAACCCTCAGTGTCGCCCCCCGTACCGGACCGGGGACCGGCAACGGGATCGCAACCCTCGGTGTTGCCCCCGCGCCTCGCTCAGCCAGTGAGCGGGAACCGGTCTGTATGTGGGATCCGAACCCTCAGACGGGAGCACCGCCACGATTCCCAAGCGGCACACTATCCAGTGCGCCACTGGGCCGGCCCCCCCATGTAGATTTCTTATGTTATTTTTATTATCATATAGGGTCTATTTCTGCCATCTATTCTATTCCTTTGATGTGTCTCCTTGTTTCAGCACCAACCTATTTTACTTATAGTTTTCCTGTCTTATTTATCCTTTTAAAACAGCCATCTAAACATTAATTAAACTAGGCTTTATAGTAGCCTATATAAGAGAAAAGATACTACCTTAAGGAATTCTTAAAAAGAAAATTCTAAGCTCCTTATAGTCTTCCAGACTAAACTACCAAACTTCCATATTTTATTTTATTTTATTATTTTATTTTTTATTATTTTATTTATTTATTTATTTATTTTATTTTATACTTAAGTCTAGAGATGCTGATTTGCTCCTGCCTCTGCCTTACAAAATGTTAATGAGAACTCTGACAGGGAACATTGTGTGGCAAGAGCTCAGGCTTGTAGTGAGCCAGACTTGAATGTGAACATTGGCATTGACACTCACCTAGTTAACTTGGACTCTGGACATTTAGTCTCTCTGACCCTTAATTTCCATATTCATATTATGTCCTGAATGATGTGATATGTTCTGTGTTCTCTTAATTATGTAATGATGACTATTAATGGATCAGTGTAACTCTCCTGACACCTTAGTGTTTAGTAAATGGAGTGGCTATTATCAATACCTGCATCATGTTTATTCTATTGTCACCTTGATAAACCAGTGTTTTTTTCCTAAGGGAAGGAAAGATGGAGTCACAAACCTTCCATGTGTAAACTCCCAGTCCTGTGTATTGTGGAATTAAATAAAATGATGCACATTTGAAAAAGCAGACACTGGCACACATCCTTTATTTGTCGGTGCCCCCAAAGTGGAAGTCCCCAACCCTCAGGAGATGTAGGGCTGATTTTGACAGAATGTACAGCACAACACATTTCTACCACTTGCTTGATATCTGTGCAGTAGGGAGAGAAAAGAGGGAAATGAGCCTGGTGGTCTGAGGCTCTGAAATACCAGTGATTTGCTTCTTCTTGGGTGATGGTGGATCCCTTGGATTGTAGCTCTTCAGTGACAGACTCCTGTAGCTGGAAGACCAAACCCATTTCCACCAGAGTTTTTATTATAGTAGTTGACTATTGTAGTAACTGATGCCTTTTCATGTAGTAGTAGAGGCTATATACTAAGCTACAGAGGGAGCTGCTTAATTTTGTACATATTAAATGTGTCTTTTAACAACCAATTCAAATAATTTTGACATGTGCATCCTTTTTTTCAGGTGTACATTTCAAGCAGCAAACCCAACAGTGGCATTTATTGCGTCATCCTGAAACAAACATTCTCCTAAAATTAATTAAACTCAGTATACTTGAAAAGCAAATTTTTGCCAATACATGATTTAAAGCATCACTCCAAGATAATTTGTTTACAACTGTTGAACCTACTAAAATGACCTCCTGAAGCTTATCACCTGGAAAACATTACAGGATTTCTTGTTGGAGAAATCGGTCCTTTAAAAGGTATTTTCTAGTGTCACCCTTGGACTCCCTCTTGTCTCTGCTTCTTGCAATATCTGAAGAAAGCCTGAAGCATGCCTCTCTAAATGTCAAAACTCTTAATCTCAACCAGCACTCTTTTTGTTCTAAATCTTAGCTCCTCTCTTAGGGGAAAGGCTCTCATTTGTCTCTATATTGGCTCCCCTGACTGAGAAATAAGGCCTTCCAAAGATACCATGATTCTTGTGCATTTATCTTTTGTCTGTGTTGTGTAGCTCTCCTTGGACTCCTGGTAACCTAATCTGCATTTTAAAAACTGACCCACAGCTCTCACCTGGTTATCTATTGAAAAATATTTTTAAATGATGTAAATTACTTTTTCTAACCTGTACACATATTTTAAAATATAAAATATCTTACAAAACATAAGAATATTATACATTCAGAATAGTGTTGTGTTGTTCCTTTCTATTCATCTTTATTCCTTTTCCTTTCCCATTCTACACGTAAGCTATCACTTTTTGAAATTTCTTGATTCCATTCCGGGTTCCTTAGTCTCAGCAGTAGCCACCTTTCTCACTGAGTAAATTTCAATATAAGCCCACTGTCTTGCCTTATTTTCACCTTTAAATGCCCTTACAGATTAGACATCTTGTTCCTCTCCTAGAAGGAGTTCTCTCTCTTTTCCACTTTATTCCAGTAAATAGTTCCTTTGTAAAATAGCTTTAGGCTTTTTATTCCTTTTCATTAATTTCTTTAATCTTTAATCAGGTTTAAAATAAGGCTAAAGTTTCTGATTTAAAGTTTCCTAAAGCACCAATTTTGCTCCCAATACTTTTATTTGATTTCAAACTCATCTCTTTACCTTTATCATTAAACATCTTAATAGACTATTTAACATTTTTTGTTTCCATTTTCTCACCGTCCAACTGTAATCTGAGTTTTGATTCTGCTTCTTTCTGAGACAGTTCTTCCCAGGGGCACCGATGACTTTTTTAATCAAATAGTATAGTTTTTAGTGTTTTCATTCCTTTCCTGTCAGTGACACTAGTGAGCCACTTTTACCAATTCCTTTTCTCCCATGGCTTCCATGCCACCACTCTCTTCTGCTTTTCTTTCTACCTGTCTGAGTATTCCTTCTCAGGCACCTTTACAGTCTTCTCTAATTGAGGTCATTTCATGAATCTCAGGATTCCAGATGATTTCCCTAGTTCTCTCCCTCTTTCTTTACAATACACACTCCTAGACAATCTTATTTCTTCTCATGGCTTCAAATACCATGTGTTTACTGTATACTGTATACATCTTACTGAGGGACAAATGCAATACAAAATACACAAATCAGACAGTTATAATGCCAGATGGTGGTTATATACATATGTATGTTTTTCTCAAGATGAAGTCCTGACCCTTATCATTTCAACCTTCTTAACAATTTACATGGATTATGACTTGGCTAATTTATATGTGCCAATTAGAATAAAAAAAGGTTAATGAAAGAGATTACATGCTCCTGAGAACAGAAATTGTACTTCTTCGACTCCCAGAAAGACTCAGAATTAGGGCTTTCTACATCCTCGGCACTCAGCAACTTTATGATACTTGTAAATAGGCAACATGACAGTGTGTGACTGTGCTTGCCTGAGAAAGTTCCTCATAAAGTATAAAGGATAAAAATAGTACAGCACAACACATTTCTACCACTTGCTTGATATCTGTGCAGTAGGGAGATACTCTCACCAAGCGCAATTTCCCAAAGATTATTATATTTTTTGAGAATCAAAGCTAAAGAAATAACTTTCAATTACATACAATAAAGTTGTATTCAAATGTGACTTGTTCCTGGAAAGTTGAATAGAAAAATAATATTCTTTAAGGTAGTGTCAGGATCATTATAGATCCTTTGCCTTGCTGGTGATCATCATTAAGTGGTAGGTGAAATTGATTTTACATAATGATGTTAATCAAGAGATGAAGATGTAAAAATGTATGAAATCTTTAAGCACTACAAATAATTTTCAAAATACTTTGTTCTTGCCTCTTCATTTTGTGATGGAAAATTGAAGCCAGTGGCGTTAAAGGAATTCTTCAATTTCACCTCGCTAACTAGTTGCAAAGCAGGGCAAATCTAAGTTTTCAGTGTTTAATAGTCTTTACATTATATAACAGTGTTCTTAAATATCTAAAGTTGCCAATTTTGGCAGAAAAATCAGACCTGCTTTAACATCATTCCTTAATTAAATAAATTGATCTTTCTTCTCACATCTGAATCCATTTATTCTGCCTTAGACATATAACGTTCTAATCAGGAGAAGAGAAGTGGGACAATTGCTTTACTCAGCATGGTGGGTAATGTTTCTGGGTGATATTAATATTGGTGATTATGTGGCTTTTTTACATGACTTTTTTTGTTCCTCAAATGCACTAAGTAGTTATTTTATATCTACTTATTTATCCCTTATTTGGACCACAAATATTCATTAAAAATATAACTTATTTCAGTCAAAATGGTAGGAACCAAGAATAAAAAGACGAATTACAGTGCAGTTTGTACTTAGGAAAGTGATGTGAGCATCCGTTGAGAATTAATTGAGATAATATATTGAATTGTAAGTTGTGTATGTATAGTAACCAAGAATAAAAAGACGAATTACAGTGCAGTTTGTACTTAGGAAAGTGATGTGAGCATCCATTGAGAATTAATTGAGATAATATATTGAATTGTAAGTTGTGTATGTATAGCACAAATAATTAACTGAAATTTAAATATTATAGCTGCTCTAAATGTATGTGTAAATATGTGATACTGTGTGGATGCAAAAGGAGTAGAAGAGGGAACGGAGGAGGCAGAGAAGCCATCCTGGTAGCAATAACATGTAAGTTGAGTCATGAGCAATTAGTAGATGCTCTTAAAGGTATGATGATGGAAGGATAACGGAATGGCAAGCAAGGGGTAAGGGGCTCTAGATAGAGATAGCAGAGGAAGCAAATGCACAGAATTACAAATTTAAAGCAGTCCTGAGTGGTTAGAAGTTAATAGGTGGAAAAAACAAGCAAAAAGTAAGGCTGGAGAGATAGGGAGAAGCCAGATGTTGGAGAGCTTTATATGTCCCTTGCAGGGAGTTTTGTCTTTATCCTGACTCTTGGGTCTACAATTTTCATCATTTGAAAACATTACTGAGCACTCTTTCTATGAGGGGTTTTCGAGAAGTTCATAGAATGATTCATATTATCATTTAATTCTATTTTTCCTTGAACATTTTGAAATACAGTCATATGTGTATGCCTTATAGTATTCACTATGATATGAGAGAAAGAATCCCAGGCTTAGGATGAATAGACCTAAGTTCAAGTTTTTGCCTCTTTACTTACAACACATGAAATCTTGGTCATTCATGTAACCTCTTGGGACATCAATTATCTTCTTGTAAAATGAACATAATAATCCACAAAGGACCAAGTAAGATAAACATTTGAAGGTTAAAAGTGGTTAGTGATAGAGCATTGCTATTTTCATTATTTTAGAGGCAGAAAACTTCTGGAACAAAGAAAAAAGGAAATGTGTTGATGAAGGTGTTGTACTTCAAGTTTGCTTCCAGTTGGTCCTCTGAGATGGCAGAGAGAGGAATAGCATACATTGTTTCAGTGAGATTCAGTGATGAAAGCAGAAGCTACTCTATATATTCTGGTTTGGGTTTGGGGCTTACAGGACTGTTGGAAGATTGTGGAGTGGATATCAGGAAAGCCACTGCTGAAAGTTAGGGGGGGCTGCCTTTGAAGGTTAGAGAATTGAGCTATTAAAATTCAGCCTGAAGCACCCAAGTGGGTGGTTTTCAAATGCTTTCCTGGAAGCCACTCTGGAACTCCCATAACATAACCTACATCCTTTAATACGGATTTTAAAAAGCTTTACAATGTGTGAAAGTTTCTGCAAAAAGAGAATCATTAAGTTCTATGATCACAGGATGAAAAAGCAAGTAACACTAACAGAAGAAGTATAGAAAAATATCCCAAATGTTTTCTGGATTTTTGGAAATTGACAGTTCAAAAAACCTAAACATCATTTCAGATACAATAAATGTAATTTCATGGAATACACTGCAAAATTGAAGGTTAAGTATAGGATGAACATTGTAATGATTCCCATTTAATACAATATTTTACAACTGGGATTGCTCATTAGATAGATGGTTCGAGAGGGACAATTTTAGTTATGATTTTTAAAAAGAGGAAGAAATATTGAGTTTTCAATGATTGTTTTATAGATTACTAAGGATGATTTTAAGTACTTATAAATGGAAACCAATTTGGGGTCTGTCATAGGAAGCCTCCAGGATGGCTTTTCTAACTATTCAGGCTCTGGTGAGATACTCTCCCACCAAGTGTAGTATGGACCTAGTGACTTGCTTCTAACCAGTAAAGCACATCACAAGTACATAGGAAGTCATTTTCTGAAATAAGACTGCAAAAGACTGTGACTTATGTCTTGCTGGGACTCTGTCTTGCTCACTCTTCTTGCCTGCTCACTCTGGTGATGCCAGCTGCATGCTCTGAACTGCTCTATGGAGAGGCCCATATTGTGAAGAATGGAGAGTGGCCTATGGCCAACAGCCAGTGAGGAACTGAGGCCCTTAGTTCAGTTCCATTCCAGCCCCGGAGGAATGGAATCCTGCCAAAAAGCATACGAATTCTGGACATGACTGAACATAGGTTAGGCCTAGGAGAACATACGAAAATACTTAGAATTAAGCTTAGAAATTGATTGTCCTTTGATTGAGCCTTGAGATTACAGTTGCTGCTGGACGCCTTGATTTCAGACTTGGGATAGACTCTGAGCCTGAACGCTCAGTTAAGTCATAGCCAAATTTCTGACCCAGAGAAACTATGAGGTAACAAGTGTTTTAAGCCACTAAGTTTTGGGGAAATCTGTTACATAGCAATGGATAACATATATGATGGTCACTGTTTTATAATTTATGTCAGACTAGTTGCATTTCATTATATGACAAAATTATTTGACAACGTTTCACTGTAATAGTTTTTTGCTGCCTTTAAAATCATGTATTAGATGTTTTCACTGATAACAGAATAAATAAATTTCTGTTATTTAAGCCACCAGGTTTATGGTATTTTGTTGTGGCAATAAACAGACTACTATACTACCCATCCATCAAAACACAGTTTTCACATTCCCTAAAGAAAGTATTCTGTAAACTTCTAAAGTAGAATAGCCCTCTCTGTTACTTATTCTTACATTTCCCATTATCACATTTATCCAATATTCACTTTGCTTAATTAACTGTAAACTCACTGAGAATAGCAAGTTCTGCTTTCTTCACTGCTGTGCCTTCTGTGCCATCCGTGCCTGACACAGAATGCCTGCTCAATACATGTATGTTGAAAGAATAAATAAAACATTTTGAAACTAGGTAGATTAAAAATTGATTGACAATTGCACTCATGGGGTACAATTATAATTGGGAGAAAAAACTAACAGCATGCTGATATATGCTACTGGGCATAATCTTAGCCTGGTCATGTCCAAAATTTTTAGCAATGACTTGAATTAAGATAAAGTATTATCTGTAAATAAAATGCAGCCGAGCACGAGAATGGTCAGAGTCACTTTTCCCAATATGTGTTTTGTCACATGAAATGTTTCATGAAAAGAAGGCTGTTATGTCAAAGAAATTCTGGAAATGTTATATCCTTCAACTGGCAATTAACGGAACAAATATTAGCTTTCTTTCTCTGTTTTTTTCTTTCACAATTTACTTTAAAGGTAAAGTGTACCTGGGTTGTGATATACATAGAATGCTTAAAAGAATTATATATCTTTCACTTGAAGAATACAGCTTATGTATAAGAAATGCTAATTCAAATTCCTTCAAATACCTATGGTGTAGATGAGGGAATTTACAAAGTTTGGTATGGGTTCCATGCAGCAGAAGCAGTAGAAGAATGGGTGGAAGTTATGAGGAGGCTGGTAGATTTAGACTAATAATAAGAAAGAAATTTGTAGTATTCACAGTATGCCAATCTGGAAATGGAATCTAGAGTTGGAATATGGAAGTAGAATGAGCTGTCTTTAAATGTGCCCATCACTGGAGATATTCACACACAGACTGAATGCTTAGGTTATTTTATTAAGAGATGCAAGTTTTTTGGTTTGAGGTCTAATTGTCCTGTCCACTTTTGCTTTACTAATATTGTCTCTGTCCAAATCAGTGATTTCCCCATTATAAGTTGAACATAATTTTTAAGATGTCTCCAAATTTTGTTGGAAAAATATGGTATGCATGATAGGCAGAATAATGGCTTGTCCTAATTTCTGGAACCTGTGAATATATCAAATTACATGGCAAATGTTGCTAATCAACTGAACTTAAATACAGGGGGTGCCTATGTTATCTAGATGGGCCCAGTGTAATTACAAAGGTCTTTAAAAGTAGAAGAGGAAGGTAGAAGAGGTCAGAGCCGGAGGAAGGGATGTGATAATGGAAGCACGGTCAGAGAGAATCAATATTGCTGGCTTTGAAGATAGTGAAAGAAGGTTAAAGGTCAACAAATGTGGGAAGCCTCTAGATGGTGGAAAAGGCAAGGAAATAGATTAACCCTTGTAGCCTCTAGAAGGGAATGCAGCTGTGTCAATACCTTGATTTAAGCCAGTGAGACATGTGTCAGAATTTTAACCACCAGCACTGTACCATAGTGAATTTATGTTGTTTAAAACAATTAAATTTATGGTAATTTATTACAGCAACAAGAGAAAACTAATGTGGTATCTCATTTTAATTCAAATATGTGTAATTAATAATAAAATTGAATAGTTTAAACTATTTTTTGGCAATTTATATATCTTCTGAGAATTTTCACTTAATTGGTCTATTTTTTCTCTAAAGATATTTGCCTTTGTTATCAATATTATTAATTTGAGATGATTTAATTTGAGATAATATTTAATATATTAATTAGTCTTTTGTCATATTGCTCAAATCTTTTTTTTGACTTTTTATTTGCCTGTGAAATTTGTTTCTTATGTTACTTTCATACAGAATTTTGACAGCTATAACTTAAAAATATTATGTTTATTTTCTTTTTGATTATTCTTATTTCCATTTCATTATTTATAAAGACATCATCTACCATGAGATAAATTAAATGTTCACTCACATTTTATTTATTTATTTATGTTTTTATTTATTTATTTTTTTACATTGGATCCATTTAGGATTTATCTTAGAATCCTCCTTTTCAAAGTTAGAACATCCACCATCCCATTTCTGACATTCAGAGGCCACAATAATTGACTGGTGAGAAAATCTTATAAAAGTTCTTCAGGGTCTTAAAATCTAAGACATTTTACAAATGATTTCACTACATTGACCCGTATATTCAACTAGTGACTTCTAAGTTGATACAAATTCTAGCCCTGAAAGTACTCTTAGTTCAAATGCTGAGTATAGGTGTGCAGGAAAGAAAATAAACAGTTCTGAAAATATATGTTGTATTGTGTCAGCAATCATTCCACTTAGGAGAAGTATGATTATTTTCTCTCCACCATTTAAAAAAAAAATCAAATCCTTCTGTAAAAGTGTTATTTCCTCCATATCTATCTGAAGAGCTATAAAGGAATACACTTTACAGGTAATTAATACTGAAGACCACATATAGAATTGAGGATAATGAAAAAATACCAATTGACTATCAATTATCACTGAATAATGCAAAGCAACAATCTGACTTTGCTAAAATCTGAGGTGTTACTTTATAAAATGGGCTGCATATACAGACCTGGTACCATAATAGTTCCACAGTTATTTTTTTTAAAACTTTCAAACAAATTGGAATTGTCATTTCACATGNTGTCCCAGGAGGTCAAATCATAAGCTTCAACCTTCTGAGTGCAGTTTAGGATTTATTTTTCGCTCCCTTGATTAAACAACTAAAAAGTGTCTTTGTTTTATGTGGTGTATATGCACACTAGTAACTAAGTATGTTTCCAGAGTGAAGTGTTTATATTAGGTAGAACCTTATAGAATTGTCATTTCTGTAAATTAAGAAAGGTCAAACATTGTCAACTTTATCCAGTTTTACATCATTAATAAAGTTAATGACTAAACAGTGATTAAAGTTCTCATAAAAAAATTCTTAAATGATCTGCCTCTTGGTTTTCTAGCTTAAGGAAAACATGCTAGTTGTCTACCCAATCTTACTATTAGGACCATGTTTTTGCAAAAGTGTAAAATATCCAGCTGAGAAACTTGGTTTCCCAAGAGTATTATGTAGCATAGTTCTGTGATGTAAGTGGAATCTAATGAGTGGGATTCTGGGAAAAGTTATGGTTTTATTGACAAAAGGAAAAGACTCAACTGGCATGCAGTCATTTTGTGAGGATGAAGATGAACACTACATGTTAAGAACTGTGAATCATGAAGCTACATAGAATTTAGGTCCTTAATAATTTCTTTACACTGTTATAACTACCTTGGATGACCAACCACTATACTTCATGTTATGTGACGAAAATAGACTTCCATTGGTTAAGACACTTTAGTTGAGCTCTATTATGTGTAGCTAACTGATTACTGCCTAAAGCAGTAATTCTTAAACTTTAATGAGCATTATAATCACTTGGAGTTCATTTTGTAGCTACTTTTTTTCTTCTTCTCTTCTTGTCTTCCTTTGTGCTTTGATGGTTTTCTGTAGTAGTATGCTTTGAATTCTTTCTTTTTATTTTGTGCAACTACTACAGGTTTTTGCTTTATGGTTACAGAAAACATTTTATACTTATAGCAGACTATTTTA
>NW_007740565.1:5454-6193 GCF_000696425.1 Galeopterus variegatus | reverse complement strand
TTTTTTTCTCCCCAGACTGGATCATTACCAAAAAACTCAAATAGCCAAAGCAATCTGAGCAAAAAGAACAAATACAGAGGCATCGCACTCCCTGATTTAAAAAATACTATAAAGCTTTTGTAATTAAAACAGCATGGTACTGGCATAAAAACAGACATATCAACCAGTGAAACAGGATCAAAAGCCCAGAAGTAAACCGACACGTTTACAGCATATTGATTTTTAACAAAGGTGCCAAGAACACACAATGAAGAATGGACAGTCTCTTCAATAAATGGCACTGGGAGAACTGGATATCCATCTGCAGAAAAATAAAATTAGACTTTTCTCACACCATACATAAACATCAATTCAAAATGTGTAAAAGACTTTTTAAGATCTGAAACTGTAAAATTGCTAGGGAAATAAAAAAAAATAAAAAAGAAAAACCAGGGAAAAAGCTCTTTCCCATTGGTCTGGGCAATGATTTCTTGCATATGACATTAAAAGCACAGGTAATAGAAGCAAAAATAAGCAAGTGGGACTACATTAAACTAAAAAGCTTCTGCACAGCAAAGAAAACATTCAATAACATTAAAAGACAATCTACAGAATAAGAGAAAATATTTGCAAACTATATTTGCAAACCATTTATCAGATAAGGGGTTAAAGTACAAAATATATAAAGAGCTTGCACAACTCAAAGTAAAATAAAATAAAATAAAATAAAAAGCCATAAGATAATATAATAAAAAGTGCA
>NW_007740565.1:0-243 GCF_000696425.1 Galeopterus variegatus | reverse complement strand
TCTTGTACCTGAATATTGGTGTCTTTCCCCAGATTTTTGAAATTTTCAGTCATTTTTTTTTTTAAAGTATGCTTTCTGGTCCCTTTCCCCTCTCTTCTCTTTATAAAATGTCTATTATGCAAAAGTTAGTTCTACTGATGGTGCCCTGATAATTCTTGTAGGCATTCTTCATTCTTTCTTGCTTTTTTTCTCCCCAGACTGGATCATTACCAAAAAACTCAAATAGCCAAAGCAATCTGAGCA
>NW_007740564.1:0-29530 GCF_000696425.1 Galeopterus variegatus | reverse complement strand
TTTTTTTTTTTTAAACATGGTCTTGAACACATTATGTAAAAACTGCAAAATCGATTTGCACTATAGTCCTTGAAAGGGGTTGGGGTTCATTTTAATCCCTCCCTTCCTCCATCCCTCCCACCTCTCTCTCCATCCCTCCTTCCTTCCTTCTTTTCTTCCTTCCAAGCAGAAATGCCTTTGGGTTTGAATCCCCACAGCTCCTAGCCAGATGCCAGTACCCAAGGCCACCCACCTCTTTCCATCAAGGAGCACTCCGAAGCTGTAGTCACATCCGAGGATGGCAGGCAGCTGCAGGCCACGGCAACTTGCAGAGGAATTAAATCAAGAGTGAACCTGGGCTTGGACTAGAACTGCCATCTCCCTCCTCCTGGATTAACCCTGCTCTAGGCGAGCTGTACGGGCTCTCTAAACCTGCTGGCCTGGTGATTTACCACTCAGACCAGAGAATGGGCATTTACTACTGTCAAAATTGCCTTTGCGTATTACTTCATATTGGCAATATATTAAATATTTTCAGTTATCTCTTTATCCTTCAGTCAAAAGGTTGGCAGAAGCAAGATGCAAGCTCTCTGCACTTCCAAACACACAAAAAAGTGAGTAGGGAAAGGCAGGGAGTAGACAGCTCCCATCAGTGGAGGGGGACCTTGCCGAGGCTCTGAGACAAGGCAAGGCTGGCTCCTGTTGGCAAGTGCATCCACTCTGAAGAGCAAACGTAAAGTGAACCACTTTGTTTTTCTTTGAGTTAGAGAAACTCCTTGCAACTAAAACATTCCCGTCATGTTTAATCACTTTCCTATATAATAACTGAACCCAGACTTGGATCATGAGATTCAATAATTTATAAAGGACCATAAAATAATCGTTGACAGGTTAAGAGGCAGGGGCTGAATGAAGGTAAGACGTTACTCACCACCGAAGGGAAGAGAATTGGCTTCCAGAATATCATTTATTTCCTTCTTTCTTGCCCTCTGTCAAAGAAACAGAGCCCACAGGAGGTGATAAAAGGCTGACAATAAATGACGCATGTGTTTATTTGCACACAAACAACCATGGCTGAAGTGAAGGACAGGTCCTTGCAAAGTTGTTGTCCCTTCCCCAGTCACACCTTGTTTTAATGTACCATTTTGCTAAAGTTCTAGTGTCACTGGTACTTGGTTTTCAGTGTGCTTGAAATAAAATTCTTGGGAAAAAATTGCTGTTTTCCATCTCACTTCCCTAAAAATAAACCTTTCAGTTCAAATATACTGTGGATGAACATCTGAGGACTCTGGCTACTTTTTTAAGAGAAGTCATTCATTTACATGAACAGTGTTTTGGATAGAAAGTTGGCTGAGATCACCCCCGCTTTTGAGGAAGCCACAGCCTGGTGGGGAGACAAACACATAAACTGATTCATTTATTCAATAAGTGTTTATTAAATGTCTTGGAAGTGCCAAGCCCTGGACAAACAATTATAGCATAGTGTGGTTAGTCTGGTGCAGAGAGAGATATGTTCACTGTCTATTACACAACTGATTCATTTATTCAATAAGTGTTTATTAAATGTCTTGGAAGTGCCAAGCCCTGGACAAGCAATTATAGCATAGTGTGGTTAGTCTGGTGCAGAGAGAGATATGTTCACTGTCTATTACACGGACCACAGAGAGGGAAGGAAGAGAGGGAATTAAAAGTCTTGGAGGAGGTGACATTTTGCTGGAGGATGGGACATTTGGCAAATGTTCAGGATAAAAGGGAGTTAACCAGGTGAAGAGAAGAGGAAGGAAATTCCAGGTAGTGGGAATGGCAGGAACAAAAGCATGGGAGAAGGAAGCAGTCCAAAGCACTTGGGACAACAAACACTCCTGTGTTGCTAAACCGTAAATTACAAAGCAGGGAGTGGGGAAGGATGTTGCTGGGAAGCTGAGGAAGGGCTCAGTCCCCAAAGACCCTGATATCTTTAGGCTTATTGCTAGATATCTGCTCGTAGCCCTCACCACTGGTATGATTGTGCCTTTATTTCCAGGATTCAGTGAAAAATATTTGTCTCCCCCTCTAAACTGTAAGTTCTGTCAAGGCAGGGCTGGTATGTGCTCATAATTATCCACCTGAGGCTTTCCACGCTGCACAGAACATAGTAAATGCTCAAAAATAATGCTGATGAAAGAAATGAGACAGTAACCAAAAAAAGAAAGAAAGAAAGAAAAAACAGGCAAAAAGCTATCTAGAGAGTTAAGCAAAGGAGTCACATGGTGAGACTTATTTTTATAGACCACTCAGTGACAACAACGTGTTGAGAGGTATGAGGGGAGCAGGAGTGGCTGCTCAGAGATCTTGGCAATAGCACTGGGAACAGATCGCGGTGGCACAAAGGAGAGTCAGGGTGTCTTAGGAAGGCAGGTGCTGGCAGAGGCAGGGACGTGCTTGAGAACTATCCTCAAGCAACATCACAGGACTTAGTTGAGGATTACCTGCACGGGGTTAGGGAAGAAGGAGGTGTCTGTGATGACTCCCAGCCTTGCCATTCAGGTGACTGAATGATCATGGTGTCAGTCTCTGAAACAGGACACAAGACAGTGGCAAGGGGACAGCTTAGGTTTCAATGAGGTGAGCGTGAGGAGCTCACAGGACAAGCAGTTGGGGTCAACACCTATGGAAACACGGCTGAAGCTTGGGGAAGAGACCAGACCTGAGAGAAATATTGGAGGGAAACTGGAGTAGACTGTGAGTCCCTGTGGCCAAGGAAATCTTCTCTGCCCTAGCCTGGTCCTGGTTTCTCTTCTTGAGTTCTGCAAGTGTGTCTAATGATCTTCCACATGCCTTATGTCCCCTTGACCCAAACCCCATGGTGTGGAATCATGTTGTCAGACACCATCCTGGTTTCTCTTCTTGAGTTCTGCAAGTGTGTCTAATGATCTTCCACATGCCTTATGTCCTCTTGACCCAAACCCCATGGTGTGGAATCATGTTGTCAGACACCATGCTAACCTTCAGTGGAGACACACCTCTAGTCTTCACAGCCACTCTGCAAGGGAGGTACTACTATACCCATGTCACAGACGAGGAGACTGAGGTTTTGAGAGGCTAAAGGACTTCCCAGGACATGAGCTAATAAGTGGTAGAGACAGGATATAAGGCCCTTTCTTTCTGACTCCAGAGACCCAGCTCTAGACCCCTGACTTCTCACATGCTCCGTCATTTTATACACTGTCCTCACACCTTGATGGTGTGATCCCGAAGGTGCCATTCATCTCCACTAAGTGCTGAGAACACTGACTGCCTACTTTCTGGCCCCTTGGGGGGAACAGCTGTCTGTTGCTGCAGCCCTGAGCAATGGCCTGGTGTCCACTGTCACGTGTGCTATGCAAAGTGTGGGCACAACCACTGGAATTTCTCTTAGCGCCTGAGCTAAAAGTGGATGTTCTCTCCATTTAGAAAAACACAAATGTTGCGGTGCTTCTGTGAATAACCAGTGAATGCTCCCCAAGCTGCCCACCCTCCACCCCAGCATGAGGACTCCTGGGCGGGTTCTGAGCAACCGCTTCAAGACCCACTCAGCGTGGACGCCAATGCGGGGTAGACAGGTGTTGGGAAGAGCTTGTGAACAGCTCACATGGTGGTCAAGGGACTTTAAAAAATGCTTTCTTGATTGCAATATAACCTGTATTAACCAAATTGTTTCTGTCTAGAATCCAATTTATGCAAAAGCTTCCAGAAAGATTTTCTCCAAATTTGGAAGGTGTGTAAGGGACTTAAAATACAGGCCATGTGATAGGCAAAAAACCAAAGCTTTTTGGGTCTTGGGGGCATCTCAAGGACACAGGCAGTTATCATCCAGAGTGCTAGAAACTGCCCTCTAAACCAGGGGGTCTGATGACCCATAGAGCCATATCAGAGACATTAAGATGCTGTGGATAGAAAAGCAAAAGGGTGTTCAAATATGAGCTGAAAAGGAAGGTCACAAGGACACATGCTCCAAGGTGCCTTTCACTTACTGCGTCTCATGTGGGAAACTCTGTGCAGCAGGTTCCAGGGCAAGGAGAATCAGGGGTTGTTGGTGTGTCTAGTGATGGTCAATGGTTCTCCTAAGCAACACAAGGGGTGGGGAAGACGGCTGGTTACTGCAGGTGACATGTGCATTCTTCATGATAGAAAGCAATGCTGCTCTTGCAGGCCACGTGATGAGAGTGGACGTAGAGCTGAATGTTCTGGGGCCTGAGGTAGGAATGCCAGAAGATCCCCAATGCCCATTGTTCTGTCTTTGTGAGCATGGGTGCAAACATCGACCCCTACAACCCTTCGCCACCTTTTCAATATTCTCAAGGCTCAGTGTTAAATGCATTTCTTTAGTCCCAGAACTGGGTATAGAGTCATACACAGAGCGTCCTCCTTGAAAGGAGGAAAAAATCTCACCTCCCATTGATGCAACATGGCAGAAACTCAGACCGGATGGTCCAGATTTAGGGGGAGGCTTATTATTCATGACGACGCTGACTGCCTGGCAGTGTCATGAATTGGTAATGAGGTGCCACTATCTCCGAGGGATCAAGCCCAAAGCCCGGGACAGCTATGAAATACAGTATTGTGTTTACACACCGTAAACTCATCCCTCAGAAGTGAGTGAAAAGCGAGCCATCAGATGCTTCCCTGGCTGAGATTTCCCCTCTCAGCAGCACCCTGGCCTGAGCCGGCCATCCAAGAGGCAACGAAAGGGAGAGAGGGAAGAAAAGACCAACTAAAACACTACGGAGCCAGCTTTAGTGAAACCAGACTATTGACATTTTACAAACTTAATGGCATAAAGAACATGCAGTAAAAATAATTTGCATTCTCTGATTATATATGTCAGATCCCTAAATAACTTGATCGTGTTATTTTGCTAAAGATATCCTGATGGTGGATCTGTGTATGATTTACATAAATGAGGCGTTTGCATAAATTAAATTAACAAATATAAATACATGCTTATAAAATGCTGATACCACTTACTACTCTCATAAAAATAAATTATGAGGGATGACATATGATAGGCCATGTGGTTTCTGGGCAATCATCGCGTGCCCCTGACGTATGCTTGGCATTTTGTTGCCAGACGAAGGCGGAAACTCCAGCTCAATCATTTCTGAAAGCACGGTCCTCCCAGCGAAGCTAGAGAACAGACTTTTGGAAGGAGGTGATGTCTTAAGTGATTGAAAACTCAGTTTAGTGTACTGACTAAATATAGGGGCACTAGAGCCAGATTGCTGGAGTTCAAATCCTGACTCTGCTGTTAAGTCGATGTGCAGTTCAGGAAAGGCCACTTTAATCTGTGCCTCAGCTTCCTCGTCTGTAAACTGGGGATGGTACCAGTACCTACCTCAAAAGGTTGTTGCCAGGATGAAAAACTCTGCTGTTAAGTCGATGTGCAGTTCAGGAAAGGCCACTTTAATCTGTGCCTCAGCTTCCACGTCTGTAAACTGGGGATGGTACCAGTACCTACCTCAAAAGGTTGTTGCCAGGATGAAAAAAGTGAATGTCATGACAGAATTCAGAACAGTGCCTGGCCTATGGAAGATGAACCATAAATATTAGCTGTATTGGTATTACTGGTAAGCTATCACTTGGGATGTTGGAGGAATAACCTCCCAAGACCACGTACCTTCCTGCCTATTCTCTCTCTCAACCAGTGATGCTCAAACTGTTCTTTGAAGTCCTGGGACGAAAAAAGCAAAATTCCCAAGGAACATGCCCTGTATCAATATTCAAATCACAGCCTGAATTGGGCTGCTGGGGTGACCCTCCAGGGTGGGCTGTCATGGGGCAAGGGCAGATTTGTACCAGACCTAAGACATGGCCCAGGACCACTGCTAGGAGGCAGGAGGCCCTGCCAGTTCTGAGCAAGCCAGCGATGGACAAGAAGAGGCATGAAAACTTAATTCTAAGAGTCCCCTTTCCTTGTGCCCAGTGCAGCTCAGTCTTTGTCTCAAGAGCCATCACAGGCACCGTGTTCAGCCAGCGGCTGCTGATGCAGTTTGGTCGGAGGCTGGATACTGAATCCTGCGGGATTTGGCTGCAAACACAAGAGACTCACCAATGAGTTTCCATGGCCTTCCCTGCTCGTACCTATGGGAGTGATTACTCCTTTGAAGAGAATTCTTTTATTTTTCTTCTTTAAATTAAGCTAGACTTTATTTAAAACACTTTTTCCCTGCTCGTACCTATGGGAGTGATTACTCCTTTGAAGAGAATTCTTTTATTTTTCTTCTCTAAATTAAGCTAGACTTTATTTAAAACACTTTTTTTACCGATTCTTAGAGATCAAATTACTCAGTCTCTTTATTGCTTTTTGGGTCGCTGGAGGAAATAGTCTCCAGACTTTTCCTATTGAACCTGGACCAATCCAAATATATACTTCTGTTCATTAGCTGATCTTCAAACCATGAAGCACCTCCAGAGGCTTATAGAGTGACCCCTAATCTCTCTCTCTCGGACTTTTCTCACCATCTGAGAACACCAGTTCCCACAGTGCCCTTGCTGGTGATTAGTGCAGGGCCCCATGCAGCCCTTCTGTGACCATAATCCCAGCTGCAGGGTCTGAGGGCACCAGAAGACCCTCTTTGCTGAAATGATCACATCTGCTTTGCAATTTTGCCTCCCACCAGGCCTGGTTGAACTACCCCCAGGGGCCAGTGTACATGTTTTGGGGATCAGAATGGTAATTACCATAATAGCTGCTATTGGTAATCTAGCCCTTTCTATGGGTCAGGCCACATGCATTACATATGCTGTCTCAACCACCTGGTGAGATAGCTTTGCAAATTTTGCTTGAGTAGAGATGGGACACTGGGGTGTAAGGCTGAGTCCCCATCCTAGCAATGCGCCATTTGCATCGGTGGTGGTAAAGTCTAACTCAACTCGATGGACCCATTGAAGTCCATCCACACTGGGCCTTACTGACTGAAAAGGAAACCACACAACATCCCCTATTCCCAGGGCCATACTCATATCCTGAAATCCTGTTGGCTCCATGATCTCCATCAGAGATTCTGTCACTATTCTCTTATCTAAGAACTGTGATGCAGCTTCTCATCCGACTATAGTGATCCCCGAGTCTCATGTCTGTACGATGGGAAAATTGCGTTCCTGACCAGCATCTTCTATTGCTACTGCAAAGATCCGATGAGATGAGGAGTGTGAGAGACACCAGCAACGATGTCGGTTATTGGTATTATCTTCCCACCAGGACAGATACCCTATCAGGCTTTTATCCAAACAGCTATTAAATGGAAGCTTATACACTGGAAGAAAATAGCTCCTTACTGAGATTACTACTTGAATTTGAATTCTGGATTTCCAGCCCTACCCTTTCTCTTCAGCTCCAGACTCAAATATCCCACTGCAAGCTGGAATGACGCCTGGATGGAATGGACACTGGCAGTGGAGACTCCTGTTGAAGGAGAACCAAATGAAGTGACCCTAGCTGTTGTCACCAAGGGGCAGGTCATGACGGCTCCCTCTTCCCCCTCTTCCAGTCCAGGACTGGGCCCAGGGGTCTCCTCTGAAGGTGTTAATGTCTTGCTGATACCACATGGAGACCTCAGCTAATAAGAAACTCTAGGTAATTCCAAAATAGATGCTAAGCTCTCATTAGAGCAGAGTTTCTTAATGAGTCATTCACCAGCTGCCTACGTCAAAATATCCAGGGGTGCCTGACACAGTAGCAGATTCCTAAGTCCACCAAGTCAGAATCTGAGAGTAGATCGGAAGATCTGCATTTAATAAGCTTTTTAGTTGATTTTTTCATTCTAAAAGTTGAGAACCACAGTGTTAGAACTACTGCTGTCTGATTTTTTGTACTGCTTCATAAAGAACAGTAGTAATATTTTTACTAAGCATTTAGGAGAGAATGTAGATGGTATTTAAATCTATTTTTGCAATGTGCAGCATAAATTCTGGGACTTAGAGATGTTAGGAAATCTAAGGGCTATGACAAAGGGTGCCCATTATTACAAAATGAAATCTTCATATGTATCATAATTTTATTGCCTTTGCTCCTAAGAGGAATCTTTCTTAAAAGATCCCACAATGTTTATATATATTCACTCATGCATTCATTCATTCGCTTCACACTTTTAAGTGTCAAATCCTAATGAAATAGATGAACAAGACACAATCCCTGTCTTAAAAATAAAGCAAGTTCTTATAGAGAAACACGATGACTAAGCCAAGAAACGGAGCACAGTATTTTGAGTGCTGTCTCAGACTTTCCCTTGGAACACCTGCCATGTAGCCAACTGTTCTAGCTTTAATGTGGAACTGTGGGTCCGGATGGATTTTTTGCAATAAAGACTTGAAATAGATTCCTTCGATTTGTCTGATTCAACATAATTCTATAAACAGAGTCTGTACTTTCTCCAAATAGTCGAGATGAGTTGTTCGACGTAGTATAAGCCAACCATTTTGGCACTGGGCGTTCTGCTTTAAAGCAGTCCCTGTGTTTGGGAAATTACAATTATGACAGCGAAGCAGTAAGAGAAGTATGTGGATGGGGTTTTGGGCATATGGCAGGGTTGAGGATGGGAGATGATGACTCTTTAAGAACTCAGAGAGTAGGAACAGGGAGGTAGGAGACATATGGTGAAAGAGAAGTAGGCAGTGGTTCCTAAAGGTGGGCCAAGCCGGTGACCCTTGCACGGCTGCCCCACCCCTCATTACGGTCCATCCTGTGTTCCCAGAGTACAGTCTTCCTGTGACAATGACGGCAGTCACAGAGCAAGCAGAGTGGGATGGGGCCGGTCCCCCACTTCCTCTCCCTGTGACATCCATCAGAAAGGGCTAGCTTTTGAGCACTGAAAGAGGAGAGAAAATAAGCAGAAGTAATTTATTCGGGATCTTTGAGAGGATAATAGCCAATTATTTGTTTATAACACTGGTTAAATTTTCATTAGGCAGATTAATGGAATATCATGTACTGTCAACATTGGACTGAGGGGTGGTCTGTAAGAGATAAACGGGCAAACAGGCGCTGTGTCTCTCTGAGTAAATTAGTTTTTGCTTTCCTGTTTTTCATATGAAAATGGGAAAGGTGGGCAAGGTGGTGCATTTTAAAACAGGTCTCAAGATGGGCCAAATTGGTTAAATATGAAAGCAATCCTGGTAATAAATACATTATAATAACTTAGCATCGTGGCCATAATTTTGATTTCTTGAAAGTCTGGGATAATGTCAATTTTTAACCTGCTCTCCTAATGCACAGTTCCCCTCCCTGAACTCAAACGCTGTGAGGTGAACACGTATTACTCTGGGGGGCCTGATTTGTCTGTGTGATGTGCTCAGCATTACAGCTGGTAGGTGCGAGAGCTTCCTTGGCTTTCTTCTGAGTTGGGGCATTGTCATCCTGGATGGCAAGAGTGGCTCCCCTGAGTGCCGTCATCAGGATCAGAATTCCCTGGGCTCAGCAGGTGGGAGAGAAGCTTACCGGTCTGGAAGCAGACTGGAAGACGCACACCCCAAGATTTATTTGATGTGAGATCTCCGGCTGGGCTTGAGGCTTTAAAGGGGCTGGGTTCAGAATCTTGATGTTATTCTACATAAGATTCAGTGGGTCAAACTTCAGAATCAAAAATTCTATCAGCAAATTAGAAATGACTCTCTCTGTCTCTCTCCAAAATTGGCTATTTCCTAACAATTGATATTCTGCAGCTTAAAAAAAAAGTAATTGGGGCCGGTCCGGTGGCGCACTGGATAGTGCGCCGCTTGGGAAGCACGGCGGCGCTCCCGCCCGAGGGTTCGGATCCCGCATACAGACCGGTTCCCGCTCACTGGCTGAGCGAGGCACAGGAGCGACACCGAGGGTTGCAATCCCGTTGCCGGTCCCCGGCCGGTACGGGGGCAACACTGAGTGTTGCGATCTGTTGCCGGACACGGAAAAAGACAAAAAAGACAAAAAAAAAAGTAATTGGCAATTAGAATGTTTTTGTTTAATTAGCATTAGAGAGTCATTTTAGTTCCCATATATAGAATGCAACTAAGAATACTGTTTTGCAGCTCAACTCTGGATTCTTTACAAATGTCATTACTTATAAGGCAGGTGATAGAAAGTAATTTCTTTCTATCATCATGAAAAATAGAGGGAGGGGAGGAGAGTTACAGGAACAGAGAGAAGGAAGGAGCAAGAGAAGGAGGGTGGAAGGAAGAAAAGGACATTTGCAGGGCTGTGGAAAATCTCCTAAATGAGACCTATTGTTCTTTTCATAAAATGGTAAAATTTGCAGCAACTATGTCTGATAAAATCTTTTTCAAAAAGGTAAAGTGCTACTGTGAGTTTCTTCAAACTGTTTTACTGGTCTGTATATTGACTTTTCTTTAAAATATTTCCATGCTCCCGCATAATTGCCAGCATGGACTGGTTATAAATGCACCTTTGCTTTCTAACAGGAAACTTGACGTAGCCTTTTCTATCATAGACACATCCCTGCAGCTCACCCTGGCCCAGTCTGAATGGCCCATTTCCAAGGTCCCATGGGGGTGATCTGCTTCCTGTGAACTCCTAGGGATGGGGAGAAGGTGGCGGGCAAGGGGGGCTAGTTCTGCCCACCCCGCTTTCCCTCCTCTTGCTCTCTCTTCCCTGCGTCATCACAGCAGGGGCAGAGGGTGGACTGGATGAGCAGTTACCTGGCTGGACAGAGAGCTGGGTATCTGGTGTGGTTGGGTAACCAGGGGCTTACAGGGAAAGCTGGGGTTTGCTCCCTTCCTTCCCAGCAGTTCACCTCGTGCTTAGCTGTGGATTCCAGGTCAGAGAGCAAGAACATGCATTGTTAGTGGATAAATTGCTCTAAAATTGCACTGAGGGTTGGTGCACTGAAGGTCACTTTCATCTGGAGGCTCTATGAAGTTGTGAGGTCCCTTATGTGGCTGCCAGCCAGGACAATGACCTTTCACAGCCTTCAGGAAGATTCATGTCTTCAATATCCAACATCCACATATCAGAAGTGGACCTCCTCACCAGAGCATCTCGACCACAGATGCTTCCACAGTTGAAGAGCTTGAGGCAGAAATATTCCAGCATTCATGAAGAGTTCGGTTGTAGGGGAAGGGGTATCATTTTCATGTCTCCAGGTACTTAAAACAAGCATAGTAAAACTGCCTTTAGATACAGTACCCATGAACTTCAGGTCTCAGGGTCTGGGCTGCAAGAGGCCCTTTTGGTCATTCAAGAACAAAACCCCTTTGGTTGGAGGATCCTGACAAGCCCACCAAATGCAGACCTTTTTGCTGCTTTGCCTAGCACATTAAAGGACAGTCCCAGAGAAGTACACAGTGCTTGGCTTTCCTAATTTGAAATATGAAAGATATTCTCTGGGCTATTACATCCTTTTAGTGAAAGCAATTCACATTCTTTTGGTGGTTTATCCTACTTATAATGATCAAATCCTAGAGTCAGAACTTCTAATGCAAACCACTTTTACAGCTGTAATTGGATCTAAGGCAAATGCAACCACAACGTGGCCTAAGACTCCCTGGCAGTGTTCAATCAGGATACGATATCACTTAGGAAAGTGATATCTTACTATTGATACTTCTCCCAAGAGCAGCGCAAATTGGAGACATACTCTAGTGCTTCTGAAGCTTCGCAGACAGCGTGAGCGGGTGCCACCGTTAGAGTGGGTGTGATGCACATTTCACTGTGGTCATTTAATGGAAACCCTATGAAAGTGTTCTGCTGGGTCTGGGGGTAAAAGAAGTTCTAACATTTAGGGAACCACATGGAATGTGGTTCTTTGGAAAATTCAAGAACTGATAATGCTAACGCATATGAAAGCAGACTTTGAGGGGCTGTGGAATACATGGTCTCAAAGTGAAAACACATGGATTTCCCCACTGCATCCACTTGGACAGGACCCCACTCTAAGCTCATGCACACTCATGCATGTGCACACGTGTGTACACACACACTCCAAACCCAGGGGCTTGCAGAGGATCTCTGAAGGTGCAGAGGCTTGAACCCCATCAAGGGATGGCTTCAGCTCCCACATATATCTCAAATGACAACAAATAAATAGCAGGTGTGAATCTCAGTTTGCAAATAAATAAATAACCGCTATAATTGTATTTCATGTATTTTAAATATCCGTTGTTTGGTTTCTATATTCTATGCAATTTCTGATTTAAGCGTAACACCATTTGACCTCCAGCCTTCCCCATCCATGGGGTTATGCGACAATTTCAGTATCCTCTGGAGGGTGCATGGGGATGTGCAACATCTGGTCAGTCTACCTATTATCAGTCTATAAAGATTACAGCTGAGACATCTACTGTCCCTCCCTGGGTGGCTCCTTCAGGCCTGAGTTCTCTGTTTTTTCCATACCATACTTGGGACATGAGACATTTTTCCAGGTTGCCTTTAGTCCTCTGTGTCTAGACACAACCTGTAGCCACTTCTCTCTGGGTCTCACTGTCTCATAAGAGGCATTGCAGGAAGTGGGGCCTCTTCCTGCGTCCACAGAAAGAAGTCCTGCTTGTTAGTCAACCTCTTTAAAATTCAATTTCCCCATCTCTACAGTAGGAAAAACAATAACTGTAGTAAGAACTCAATAAATATTAGCATTAAAAAAATCATCATTAACAAGTCCTGCTTGTTAGTCAACCTCTTTAAAATTCAATTTCCCCATCTCTACAGTAGGAAAAATAATAACTGTAGTAAGAACTCAATAAATATTAGCATTAAAAAAATCATCATTAACAGATAAGTTTGAATGGTCATAGATGGAAGCAAAAAGTGACAAGTGACAGCCTCACAGGACTCCCTGACTCATGAATGCTATGGTGGTCACATCCTTTTATATTCAAATTACTTCACTGGCATTTCTAGAAACAATGGTGCCTACTTGCTGTAAATTCCTGGATGCCACTATGACCTTTCTTTATGACTCTTTATTCTTTAACTTTCCATTGAATTATACAACACATTCTACTAACAAGTATGGGCAAGTATACAGCTCAAACACACTCGTGTAACCAGAACTCAGAACAAGAGACAGAACATAACCGGCTGCCCAGAAGTTCCCCTCGCGCTCTCGCCCAACCACTACCCGTCATCCAAGGGTAACCACTGTCTCGACGTCAGACAGCCTGGGCTAGCTCAGCTGTCTCTATACTTTACATAAATGGAATCATACATCGTGCATTTTTGGTGTCTGGCTTCCTTCACTCTGTATTGCGTCTGTGAGATTCAACTGTACTGGGTGTGTATTTGAGTCCCTTTGGTCTCATTGCAGTCTAGTACTCCGTTATAGAAATATACCTCAGTTTACTTATTTTAATTTCAGGGCATTTATAAGTGACAGCCTTGGAGCTTGGTGTCCCCACCTAGATGATTCTGTGGGCTACTAGGGGGCATGGTCACCATGATGTGGAACTCTCTGCTTGCATGGAAGGCTATGGGAGTGTGTGGCCTGGTGAGCTGGAACCATGCCCTTGACACCTGAAGATGGGCAGTGTATTGAGCACCAGTTCCTCTGACTGACATGTCCCAAGCACAGCTGTGCACGGTGCCTGAGTAATCCTGGCTCTTCCACAAACCATCTCCATAGCTTCAATGAAGCCCTGGAACCTGATAATCAATAAAGAACACTAACAGTTATGTGATGTCTATGATGTGACTTGCCTGCTGTAGGAGCTTACAAGTGTTATCTCATTGAAGCCTCACAAAATCCTGTGCCATAGTTAATCCTTTAGTCTTTTCATGCATTTATTGTTTACCGTTGAGTGTCTGCTGTGTCAGCTACACAGCCCCTGCTCTCAGAGAGCTCCCTGGTGGATGAGTGAGATGCAGGGATACATAGGCCATCCCAATAAAGTCAGACAAGAGCTCAGTGAGAGGTGAGCAAGGGCACTGAGGAAAAATCTAGAAGGACCGTGGGATCAGGAAAGGATTCCAGGAGGAAGTGACATTATTCTTTCCATTCCCCGTTCTCATCTGCGGCTAAGGAAAGGACACCGAGCTAAGAAGCCTAGAGCAGGAAATAAAACCCAGGGGAGCCTGGCCTCAAAGTGGCTTCTGCTTGTCCTCCTGTGTGTGCCACCTCACTCTTGGAAAGGGTCATTCTCTTCCAGCTTTCCCCAATCCACTGACAGAGTCTAGGGAAGGACACAGGGAAAATATGGCAGTTCCAGGAAGGGAGAAAACAAAGCCCAGATGACGAGAGGGAGCCAAGGGAAGGACTGAAGCAAGCCCGAGCCCCGAAGCTTCGTACACCCCCTTCTCGTGCTGAAGATCAGGATGATGCTGAGAGTCCTCAAAGCCCATATCGGGGCTGGATTTCCATGTGACAGTTCAGAGAAAACTGCAGGAACGACGAGGGCAAACTCCTCTACACTGTTTACAACTAGAAATGGGAAAAGAGAGGATGAAGTTTGGAGTTGAATCAGCCTGCACATGTATCCACTTTATTACTTTTAATTTCCTGACTTCAGAAATAACAGTGCTCATCAGAAGCATGTCAAGCAATGCAGTCATGGGAAGGAAAACAGTCAAAGCCGTCTAGAATACTCCCTCCCACTCCAGAAATAAATCACCAGTTAGCAGTTTTGGGTAAAGTCATCTGGGTGCTCTCTCTCTCTTTCTCTGTCTCATATATATGTATATGCATTATATATATATATAAAATTATTTATATATATTATATATAAATTATATAAATATACAACTATATATGATAATTATAATATATAAATAATATAAGGCATATAATATAAGATACATAATGTCTTGGTCAATAAAGCAGAAAACCTATCCTGCATGTATTTCAAACCATGGCGTCTGAACCACAGGAAGCACAGAGCTGCCAGTGCTCTCACGCCCCATAGGTGATGTCATAGAGATGATAATCTCCAAATTGCCTCTAATCCTATAATGGCTTCCAAACCACATATTACGCCTCACGTGACAACCCAATTACTAATACCACCATTTTCATGTATGCAAAGGACAGCTAGCTTTTCAGCTCTGCAGTTAGATGAATGCACAGCTACAAATTAACTGGCTATTTCAGTGCAGTATGAGGGAAAAGCCATTCATATCCCATTCCAAAGAAAACCGTAACCAAACAGCGATAATGAAAGCTGAGTGTCACCCAATCACATTTGTCAGTCGGCGAGGCAAACACATCTCCAGAACCCCTGGCTGTGCCCTGAAGGAGCAAAACTCTGCAAAACTCGCAAGGTTCTTTATTTAGTCAAGAGGCTAGCGGAGACCCATAGGCATCAGAATTCCAAGACTGCAAAATGGGAGTACAGGCTTTCTGAACCCAATTTCCTCAACTCTGATAATTAGAGTAAAAAATAGTAGGGTGAGGGGTGGGTGGAATCAACAACGTGTGTCACTTTCAGAGACAGGACTGTGGAACTATTTTCTGAGGGGTCTTACAAGTCATCTAGACCAGCAGGACTCAGAGCTCAGCTTCTGCCAGAGCTCAGCTTCTGCCACCCTCTGCAGTTACCAAGGATCAGCCAGGGGGTTGCCAAGACAGGGTGACAGCCACGACCAAACTTGGAAAAGAAAGGGAAGGCGATGGTCCTCAATAGGAGAACAGCTCCTCCAAATCCTCCTTCACCCCATGGGTATCAGGATGGCTCTCACCTGGTTTTTTACCAACCTCCCTGCCGGAAAAGAAAGGGAAGGCGATGGTCCTCAATAGGAGAACAGCTCCTCCAAATCCTCCTTCACTCCATGGGTATCAGGATGGCTCTCACCTGGTTTTTTACCAACCTCCCTGCTAGCATCAATGATTTCTCAATGGATGCTCCAACTCACCCCTCCTCAGGCTTCCACGGTTTTCCAAACAGTCTCCACTTCTCATCTTCATTTTTTTCTCACCTTTTATGGCTCCTCCATGAAATAGTCCCCTTTGTCATCCCCAAGGAAGCCTGACCACTCCTTCTTTTGTACCCCTGCTCCACCCCAAATGTGACACCGCCTGCATGTTGCACTTTAAGGATACGCCTATCCCCCCCTGTAAGATGGTCAGCTCCCTGAGATCAAGGGTTGTCTTTTATTTGCCTTCGTGTTCACACAATCCGTGGCATATGGGAAGTACTCAGTATTGGTGGAATAAATGAATAGTTGAATGAAGAAGGAAGGAGGGAAGGAAGGAAATAATTTCACATTCCACTTGCGTGTCCTTGCCTGATGCAAAATCAAGTGGAAACAACTGCCTTTTCACAATCATCTAGTCTAGAACTTTCTCCTCTAGAAGGTTATATAGCCTTTAGACTTCAACATGTTCTTCCTTAGAAAAATATGGTGACCCTCCGGCCGCATCGAGGAGCCGTGTTCTTTGCATAGTAGGTGTATAAAAATAGATTTAAACTAGAGATGGATGGTCCCAGATGGATGTGGTTGGGGTGTGGAAGAACATCTTGAACTATTTTTCAAACATTTCAGTTTAGGCAAAAGCCAAAACATGTTTTGCCAATCACTTTCCCTTAATTTTAAAACCCATGGATTTCAAAGGAAATTTAATCTGAATGTTTCTACTTCATTTACCCCATCTCTTCAAAATGTTCTCCTAAAAAAGTGAACTGATGTCCTAGAAGTTTAAAGGACCTTTTATAGTTTGCTGGTTTCTTTTAAACAATGAGCCAGTTAAAAATACAGCTGGGGGTTGTTGGGGGGAGGAGTTAAAAAGACCTAAATCTTGAAGTAAAAGGAAAAAAAATAGTGCAAGTTGATTTAACTTTGAATCTAGGAAATGGGCAACATGTTACTCATGCTGAGACAAAGAAAAATGGTTAAAGTTAAAAAATTAAGTAAAGTATAATTCTTTAAAAAGTGGGTAAATTCTACACAGTCAATCAACAAAAACAAAGCTAGAGATTATTACATATACTGGTTCATCTGTAATAGAGATTATTACAGGGATTATTATGGATATTGGTTCGTGTGTTCGCTTTGGTTAGTCTGTGATAGAGTCTGAGTGTGTGTTGTCAATAACTCTTTAATCGTAAGTGTACATGACCATGACCATGGCAGGCAAATCAGGATGAGGCTTTAATGGGAAAGGAAATAGCAAAATTGTAGGTGCACAGCTCCCTCTAAACTCCTTATAATCTGCCAATTATCCACCTGCCCATTACTCCATAACCTGATCCTTAGTGACACTTGGGTGGGATCTATCAACAATCTGGATTTGTCAACAATCTGCTTCCTGGTGTGTTTACACAGGGGTGGACACTCCCTGCAGACCTTACCTGATATCCTTTTGTTCCACCAGATCCTTCCACTGTGTAAGTTACAAGCTGGGAACAGCTTGGGCCCCTGGGGCATGTGTCTAATTCATCGGAGTCACTAGGGGAAATTTAGTGCACAGCAGAAATCCAGTCAACACCCTCGTTCCCAATAGTTAATATACTGTTTGACACCACTGTGGCCAACAGAAGAATTAGTCCATCTCTCCCAGACCACCCATTTTACTAATAGCTAATAAGTAACACATGGGGAGACCATAGCTAATGATGTCCCTGGGTTCAGTGTTTTTATTTCTTTTTTCCCCTCTTTATGAGCATTCACTCATTCAATTGATGATCGTGGAGTGCCCATGGAATGCCAGGTTCAGTACTGGGCATTTTAGAGGGAACTATAGCCACTGCTCTCAAGGAGCCCACAGGCTCCTAATATCACATTTGTCCTTTTCTTCGTGCATGGCTCTGGTCAATGCAATACATCCTAAGGAGGGTACATTTTAAATTGGGCACTTCTACATTTGTAGAGGAGCCCAAATGGGGAGGTCCATTTTGCCTCCCAAAGGAGTGAATTATTCATTTGGCCTCCGAGAACCCAACCAACATGGACATATTCCTGCAAGGAGACCTCAGGAGCAGATATATTACACAGATTTACTTGGGGGGGGGGGGGGGGGCATGAAAGCTGGAGCATTCTTGAACTACCTTCTGAAATACCCTGGGAGTGCTGGAACTATGACAAAGTCCAAAATGAATAAGGAAAAGCATGAATCACAGACTCCTAAAAAAGCTGACAGGGAATACCTCCAAATGAGAACTGATAACAGAATCTCCCCCATCAATCAAGGCATCTGTCTTTAGACCAGAAGTCATTGACTTCTAAGAGCTTGCCAATCCTAGTCCCGCCACATTAACTTGCCTCACAAACAAAGATTCCAAGAACCACACGTTTTTAATTATACAAAGTAAAGGTTGATGAATGATTCATACAACTAATCTAAACTTGGGCCAGGTTAAAATAATACTGTGTAATAACTTATATTTATATAGCTCATAAGAGCACTTTTCCTCAGAGCTCAAAGTAGTTTTCAGATTCTATCTCGCCTCTTCTCATAACATCTTTGTGAAACAGACATGGTGAGGGTGTCCTCCTTTCCTTCCATAGACAGGGCAATAAAGGGCCAGCAAATTTCAGACACACAGGATGCCAGACAAAAAGACAGGACTGTCCCTGCACTTAGGAGAGAAGCCATCTAAAAAATCTGGAAACGATGGGACAGTAGCACTAATAATTGGAGCAGACTTCCTTCCTGAAGGCAAATGGTCACATTAGTGGTAGAGATTGGAATAATGACAGCTCTAGGCTGCAACATTCCCTTTGTCTTGGTAGCTTTTTGTGGGGAGAGGGATTAGAGGAAGGTTTGAGATACTAAGGACATAAGAAAGAAACACCATTGTGAGTCACACTTATGGCCCATCAGCTCCAAGATCCTTCCCCCTCAATCAGGAAATAAAGAAAATAAAGCTGTGCAGTAAAGCTGTGAACCAGCATGACCTTCGCCACAGCAGTCCGTGCCCTCCCTAGCTCCCTTGCTCAGGTCTGCTACTGTCTGTATCTCTGCCCATAGGCTTTCTCCTAGAAGAAAGGCGTCTTGCCCACTTCAGGCAAGCCACAGTGCCTGAGTATTAACTTCTCCTGGAATGGAGTTATGTGTGATTGTCCGAACTCACCCTTTAGATGAGATAATTGGTTTCGGGGGGGGGGTGAGGTTTCTAATGCTGTTCAGAAGGTGCCCATGGGATTAAACTCTAGGCTCTCACAGTGGCCGCTGGCTGGATGCCACACAGCCACACACTTTAGAGTTGCTTCCCATCCCTGTCTCATTTCCCAACAGACAGCTTGCCCAGAATTCTTGTGTCAAGTTCTGCTTCTGGGGGAACTCAAGCTATGACAATTGTCCTCTCCAGCATCATCCTCAACATGCTGATGATTCACTGAGGTGCCACCATCCGGGGACCACGCCCCTATAAAAACCCATATCTGTCCCTCTCTCAGGGTGTCAATTTCCCCCAAGTTCCCAGCACATTGTGGGAAGAAGAGAATATTGTGGAGTCTGCAAAGAAGAATAGAAGTAGGAGTACGCTCTGAAAACCTCAAAATCATCTCAGACTCCCTTTGGGTTTTTTTAAATGTCTGGTGAGGACTACATCAGGAAGTGAGAAATGAGTGGCCTTTTGAAATCCATATCCTCATTCTTTTTAATGTAGTTTAGATGAGTTTTGTATTCTACCTATTGTACGGCCAATGGCGCATGGGAGAGGTGCAATACTGTTTGAATTTATTTTCTTAGGTATGTCAACCATATGTGCTACGCTGGAGATACACAAGTCCACGTGATGAGTATATTTGCCCTCTAGTGGCTTAGTGGTTATTTGCGGGATGTAAATCCACTTCAGTCAGTCAGTCAGTCAGTCAAGTAGCTACGGAGTCCTTATTTTGTTCCAGACATAATGCAAAAGGCTAATGAAATAAACAACTATGATCCCTGACTTCAGAGCTTACAATTTTGTGAGGGAAATAGATAATCAAATCATTAAAAATTGCAATCAGACCTATGAGGGGAAGCCACAGGGTGCATGAGAGAAAAGTGGGTCATATTTAACTTGAAGGGGGACAAGCCAGTGAGGGCCTGTCTGAGAAGTGAAACATGAGCCGATATCAGAAGGCAAATGTGGGGGAGGACACTCTTGCTAGAGGGAACAGCATGTGCAAAGGTCCTGAGACTGGAAAGAACTTGGAACACGTTCTTGCAGGAAGTATAGCCTAGTGGTTAAGGGCATGTAGTACAGATCCTAGCAGGCTGGGTCCAAAACGTCCTATCTCTGTTATTAGCTCTGTGACCCTGGCCAACAAACTTAACTTCTCTGTGCTTCATCTGTAAAAGGGGGTTTGCAATAATAGCAAGTATCTCCCAGTGCCCAGCACTCTGCAACGACCCAGAAACATTTACACTGTTAGGACTACTCATCAGAGCAAGTGGGCAGAGGTGGCCTAGAACTGGCCAGGTCATAAGAGGCTGTTCCCACCACACACACACGCACACGTGCACACACTCACACACACACACGTGCACACACACACACACACACTCTATTCTTAATGTCCCAATATTTCATTATCTTGAATGCCAAGACTCAATATTCTTTAAAGCCTCACTACACAGAACCGAGTGTGGTCCGAGGACCAGCAGCACCAGCATCGCCTGGGAGCTTGTTAGAATTGCAGAACATCAGGTCCCACCCTAGACCTTCCCAATCAGAGTCGGCATTTAACAAGACTCTTCTACGCATGCGAGTTTGAGAAGCACTGCCTTAGAGAACTCAGATGCCAAGACGCTCAAGGTCAAAAGACCAACAATGCATGTCATATGGAAAGTGTTACCGGGTGACATCTCTTCCCTATTTTGGCTTCCACACTGTCACCTTGAACAAACAGATGGAACCTAAAATCCAAAGGAGAAGAGTCTCCTCCTGTTTACACAAGGATTGGGAGGCTGGGGACAGGCACTTCGTTGGAAGATTTAGGCACCGAATTGTAGAACAGGCAAGCGGAAAATAGCGGGGCGGGGGACAGAAAGATTGAGTACAGCTTTTCTTTTTTTTTTATAACCCACAATTTTTACCCCATCTCTCTCGAAAAAGGACTCTCTAGAAAGTGACTGATGGCTCTCCCTTCTCTGGTGTGTTTGGCCACTGCTGAACACAAGTTCTCCATGCACTCACCTGTCCAAAACCTGTGGTTGACCTCACTTCACTGAGATTGAATCATATTTTTGTGATTATGATTATGCTGCTTGGCGAGAAAATGATATTTGTTAAAAGAGGGTGAGCACGTGAAAAAGCAATAGCACCTTATGGAACAAAACTAAAATGAATAACTATTTTTTTTTAAAAACTCATCTGATTTTTTGATCTGTGTTGTATAAATAATCCATGACTTTGAGATGCTTCTAATATTATTTACAACACAGAGAACTAAGACACAAAGGCTTATAAGCTGCTCATATTATCTAAACATCAAGCACGAATTTTTAGCACCATTTTCCTCTTAAATGTACAATTTAGATTTTGTCATATTTGTAATTACTTTGAACATTTCACACACACAACACAAAAGATTCTAATGCGGCATTTCCTTTGATAGCCTATTATACTCAATGTGAATTCTAAATCAAATCTTGTTACAAAATAATATTGCACATCAGAGGTTTTCAGAGTTTGTTTGCAAAATAAATAAATAACTCCACAATCATCTCAAATGAAAACAAATCAAGGATGCATTCCTAATAAATTTTCATTACATTTGATCATTTTTGTGATAAGATTTAGGTACACTTAGCAGAGAGAAACTGGCTGAAAAATAATTTACCAGCTGAACAGGCCAGTCTCCTCTTTAGTGTCCTAAACATATGTTTTAAATAATATCCATTTGATGATGGGTTTCTACCTGTGTTTAAAGGCCACTCACTGGGAGTGATTGAATGACTTCTATTAGAAGCTCTTGGGAAAGGATCCCTCCATCTCACCAGGAAATAAATCCATGTTTCCATGGCAGAAGATCTTGGGAGTTTCCAAATTGTTTAAATATTGAGCATACTTAACACTTTTCTCCCCTGACCTCATGCTGGAGTCTTCTGGGCGGGTCGGAGGATGTGTGCACATGGAGGCAGCCTGAAATTTGACAATTTATCTAAAAATGTGTGTCATTCAGTTCAGGAGATGAAAGAAAAAGGTGGGATTTCTAGTAACACTTGAAATATAACCTGTACGACATTTTAAGAAATCTTAAAAAATTGATACATGGAGATGTTAAGAAACTTCCACCAAAGTCACACCATCCCATTCTCAGGACCACCTTTCTAACTGTCCATTGGGTTTCCAGTTTTGCGAATGTGCCTGCAGCTCCTTAAGGGAAGGATCATGTCTCTTTCACCTTTGTTCTTTTCACACCTGATGCCAGGTGAGTGCCCAGTGGAGGTTTGCTGGATGGATGGTTGGATGGATGGGTGGAAGGACAGAAGAATGGATGGTAGATACCACCCTGTGTCTGCAATTAGGTTTGATTATGGAAAAGTAGAGGTGAGGGGGAATGAAACAGGATATTTTTTAGAATGTATTCTTTTGCTTTAAAGTAACAGAAACCCATTCAAACTATCAAACTAGCCAGAGCAAATAAATAAATAAATAAATAAAAATTATGGGTCACATAACTGTGAAGTCCCAGGAGTAAACCTGCTTCAGGCAGGGCTGAATCAAGATGCTAGAATGACATTCTTGAGAGCGTGGTTGTTCACTCTTTTTCTTTTTTGCATCTACTTCCCTGCATGCTGACTTCTCTCTCAGGCAGCTTCAGGTTTGCATGGTCTTCCCAGCATGCTGCTGGCTCCTCTCTCCCTTCACCCCCTCCTGCACCTCTCACTTCCATCCTGAGCACACATACTCTACTTCCCTGCATGCTGACTTCTCTCTCAGGCAGCTTCAGGTTTGCATGGTCTTCCCAGCGTGCTGCTGGCTCCTCTCTCCCTTCACCACCTCCTGCACCTCTCACTTCCATCCTGAGCACACATACGGATATGCCACCATCCCCTTGGGAGTATGAGATGATATTTGGAGAATGGAGGGTAGCATAAACTCATGGGCAATAAACTGCAAAAGATAATTTTAAAATGTGATTAGCCATCAAAATATAGAATTCTCCCACGTAATCAAATAGTTCTTATCTCAAGCATCCTTAACTATAATTTCACATAGTTATCCCCATTTTACAGAAATAACATTTTAGTGGCAGACGAAGCACAGAAAGCCTGAGTAACTTGCCCAGAGTCACACAGCTATCACGTGGCAGAGCTGGGGTGCAAATGTGGGGAGGCGGCCAGCAGACCAGAGTTCCTTACCTTTCTACTCCTCTGCTAAGCTTATTTCCTCATCCATAAAATAGAAATAATAGTAATAACTACTTCTAGGATTGCTGGGAGAATTCTGTGAATTAATACATAGAAAATGCTTATAATAGTGCAGGGCACACAGTAAGCACTTAATAAATGCCAAGCATTCTCATGCTGCCGAGCCTCCCTGGGCTGGGAATTGAGGAAGTGTGGGGGAACAGGCAGGAAACCAAACACTAATTAATTGAGTGTTCTAGTTAGTAGATTTCCGGCTTACTGATATTAGACTATATTGAGTTGGCAAATGTCAAACATTCCCCTATCAGACTTAATTCAGCACGTGTTTAAGGTAGCTCTAGCGTTTATGGTTTTTCACCCAGAGACCAAGCCACACAGAGCAGGCTCCCACCATGGGGGCTGCTTTCTGCAGCCAATCACAACAGAGATTTACTCGGCAGCTGAGTGTAATTTTAATTCTGTTATGGAAATTGTATGAGTACCATGCAGTAGAATCCCAAATGTTTTACTTTGTAGTGAAAAAAAAAATAGTGCCAGAAAACAAACACACAGGCTTCTTAGGGAAAACTTCAGATGCCAAAAGAGTGTAGAGCATCTGAACTTTGAGCAAACAATAGTATCTCAAACTGCGATTCCTCCTGTCTGCACCATACTCTCCTTCCTAGCCCCAGCAACGTGCCTGGAGGACTTACACCTGTCCCTTCTGTCTGGTGAGAAACTTGTTCCACAGCTGGCTGTTAAATGCCCATGCAATCTTCACAACCACAACTAACACAATCCTCCTCTAAAAGCTCCCATTTCTCCTTCCATAAAAGAATGTTTCTAATGTCACCAAGTATTCTACTATAAATGATAGATTAATTCCTGAGATGGGGACACAGGAGTCCCTAGCAGTTCAAGGATTACTAAAAACATTTGGGCATCGTTCTAAAGAGGGACACAAGCTCTTAACTGACATTGACATATATTAGCAAAAAGGCCAAAGCAGGTGTCTTGCTTTGCCGATTCAGCACAAAGAAGAGGATCGAAGCATTATGATAACAGGCCGTTCATGTTGCTGTAGGCTATAGTTGTGTGTTCACACTTCCATAATAAACCTATTTTCAGGAGCTTATAATTCAACCGTAAAAATCTGCTCCATGCTCAAACTTGGCAGAACAAAATCTCAGACTCTTGAGCTCGGAATCCCTCCCTTACGTTAAAACATTTTTTAAAGATGTGTTTTGGATGAGTTTAAATTTACAGAGTGCCAAAAATATTAGGGATTTGAACAGCTATTTTTCTTTAGTTGATATCTAGAGACAACTAATCCATGTCTATGTAAAAGGAGACTTGTCTTTTTTGATCAGTTTTGCCTGAAAGGTTGTCAAGTTGGAAAGAAGTTAAACACCAATCTGAAATGAATTAGAGAGCATTAGACAATAATTAAACTGAAATTAGGGCATCATTTATTCATCAAGTCATCACTAAGAAAAGAATCCAATCCTCCTAGATACCTTTAAAATATTTAGATATCTTTAACACCTTTGCAAGTAGGGAGAGAATGATGGGATTCTTTCTGCTTAGAGGGGTTTGCTGATGACAGACTGAATTTTAAATGCTCCTGAGCTCTGAGGGGGAGGTGGTGGGTGAAACTGCTCCACAAGCTGCCTTCCACTCGTGCTGACAAATGGAACTGATGGCTGATGGCAGGAAAAATCTCCATACGATGTCCTTGGTCACAGAAGCCCTAAGGCCAGGTGGGGCAAAATCAGGAGGAGGGTGACATATTTCTCTAGGTTTCTCCTATGATGTTATTGCTGCAGGCAGCTGGAGCTCATCCCACTGGGGTGCTCTGAGGAACCACGTTGAGTGTGCCCCAGCCTTGTCTCTGCAGAGGAAAGTCTGGGCCATTTCCCCATTCAGAGAAGGCAACTCCCTCTCAATCCTGAGCCTCAGTTTCTCCATCTGAACAAAGCAGGGGTGTGTGAAGCTTGGATCCCAGGGCTTTGGGGAAAGCCTTGCTACAGAAAAGCAAGATGCAAGAGCCCCTGAAGAGGGACCCTGTCCACACACCCAGGAACTGTCCACTTCACCTGCCACGGAAGTCAGAGACAGCCAAGGAGATGTGGGGAGGAGGGTGACCAGCTTGTCCTGGTTTGCACGGGACTTCCCTGGTAATGGAGGAACCAACAGGATCTGTTAAAGGGTGATGAGAGCCCCCAGAGCAATGCTCCAGATCTGGGGAGGCACTTCTTGAACTGTTTTCTAAGGACAAGTTCACACAGCTACAGGGCTCTCTTTTGTGATTTGGGGCAAGCACTGAATTGCTGTGACAGTACAGGTGACTGGGGCGGGGCAAGGGGGGTGTTCCTCCTTTTCTATTCCTCCGTCCTGTAGCCTTCCACCACTAACTTAAACGAATGCTTAATAGATACTGATGACTATTGATGTGGAAGAAAATCGAATTTCATTTCGTCCCCATCTCTCCTTGGGGCTCAACTGCTTCTCTTCTGGTGCCTCCCTGCCCCCACCCCCAGCCTCAGTCTGCCACCACAGCTCGCACCAAATCCTGCCCAGGTGGCTCAGTCACCTCCTCCTTGAAGTCTTCCTGACATGCCCCTCTCTGGGAGAACTGACCACCACCTCTTTTGTGCCCCCGTCCCCTGTCTAGACATCCATCAGAGCCTTCAGACTCTTCCTTGAACACCTCTATCCCTGGGACTGCCACCTCTACCATATAGAAAGCACCTCAAAGGTCAGGACTGGTTCTTTTTAGCCCTTTTCACCAGTTTCCACCTTTCTAGGCACTCAATACAAATGTGTCAATCAATGAATGTGTGAATGCCCTTTCCAAAGGCAGCCTGTTCCCTTTTGAAACCCATATCAGATAAATGCATATTAAGATCAATGTGGATCAGTGAAAGACAAGGACACAGGTATAATTCTCGAGCCCAAAGGTCTAAGAGAAAACACCCCTGAGGCCTCCCTGCAAATCTGCCCTGCTGGTCAGGCTTCTCTGGGGGATCAGAAATTGTGGACTCTCCCCACACAGAGGCTTTGTCCGTCTTAATGGTGCCTCAGAGAGTGAGAGCTGGAGAGGACCCTGCAGGGCTGTACAAACCCTTTCTTTGCTCCGATGGAGAAATGAGTTGCCCTCAGGGTACAGCCAGTGAAGGTAGCAGGACCACTCTGCATTTGTTCACAGTCCCCTATTTCTTTCCTCAAAATGATGCTGAATCCCATAGAAACTCAGGATTGAGGAAGATTTTAAGTCATCCAGGCCTCGCTAGTCTAAGTGTGGTTCTGGGAGCAGAGCTGAGCCTCACCCTGGAGCTTGTTGGAAATGAAAATGATGCTGAATCCCATAGAAACTCAGGATTGAGGAAGATTTTAAGTCATCCAGGCCTCACTAGTCTAAGTGTGGTTCTGGGAGCAGAGCTGAGCCTCACCCTGGAGCTTGTTGGAAATACAGACTCTCAGGCCCCGCCCCAGACCCACTCAACCAGAATCTGCACTTGAACCACATGTGCTGTTGGAGAAGCACTGAGCAAGTTCACTGGGATGCTCCAGCACTGGTGATTCCAGTCCCTTGGGGAGCCTTAGAAAATACTGATGCCTGCATCCCTTCCCAGACAGGTACAGCCAGTAAAAAGGAAATGTTTTAAAGCTTCCTCAGGAGATTTGAATGTGCAACAAAGTTTGAGAACTGCTAGTCTGGCCTGGCATGTCCATTAAGTGGCCTGCCAGCCTCTGCTTGAACCATGCCAATGGAAGCAACCTCACCCCTTCCGTGGGAAGTCTAATCCATCTTTGGACAGCTTGACCTTCTACCTCCAATACTAGAAAGGTATTCTTGGAGGCAATCTAACCACCTAGGGTTCTCTGGCTGACTTTTTGGTCACTGCTTTGGTNTTGAGAACTGCTAGTCTGGCCTGGCATGTCCATTAAGTGGCCTGCCAGCCTCTGCTTGAACTATGCCAATGGAAGCAACCTCACCCCTTCCGTGGGAAGTCTAATCCATCTTTGGACAGCTTGACCTTCTACCTCCAATACTAGAAAGGTCTTCTTGGAGGCAATCTAACCACCTAGGGTTCTCTGGCTGACTTTTTGGTCACTGCTTTGGTCCGTGTCATGGTGGAGTCTGTAGCTCATGAAGGGACCGCACACCTGACACAGGTTTGTGCAGGTCTAGTTCATTTCACATTCATGATGCGCCTTGCATCTGTCATACTGCATTTGAGGTGCATGGCCTCTCTGGTTGGAGTTACTGTTGCTTGCTAGAAAACAGTATTTTCTCACTCCTAGGAATCTTGAATGGCACAGTCCTGTAGGAACTAACTAAATCATGGTGGGGGAGGCATTTTATCTATGGTTTTAAATTCAGAGCTGTTTATGCTCTCTGTGCTTTCAAAAATACTATTAAAGTAGATGGATTCCCTAAGAGAATCTCTAAGTATTTTTTGTGTAGAGACTAAACTCTTCTCATTATGTCACTCTGCTGTCCCGGTGTTATTAATCATTGATGTGACTTTAACTTTGTGACTTATCTTAAAACTAACTCAAAGAAAAGCTTATATGCTGGAAAATATATATAGTGAGATTCAGTTAGAATTGAAGTTAGGTAAAAATGGTATTCTCTCTCTTTTTCTCCAGTTCTTGAATCTTTCCATCCTGTTTGCCACTTTGGTTGCTGAACTGAATGCAGTTCAGTTCCTCCAGTTGTGTGAAGTAGAAAGACAAGACGGTCCCTTCTGGTGAGCCGAGAAAGTCCCCTCAGATGATTAACAGATGAGAGCTAGAAAGTGTAGCATTTCAAAGCTGCCAAAACTTTGCAGAATCGTTTACATCTCAGTGGATTCATCTGTTTCACAGCCATCGTCAGCCCAGTGTGCTCCCCCTTCGGGACATGTGCTTTTGGTTTGGGTCTTTATTGGTTTTGTTCTTTAATTCCACTCTTTACTTTAAACAGGCACATAGGAAATCATGACCGAAATCATATTCATGAAGTGGTGTATGGTGAGAATGGAAACAAATATTCCCTTTCTTCTGAGGAAGAGACAAATCTAAAAACAGTTTGGGGCACTTGATCATGTCGCTGCTGGTGCTGCTTTTGATAGGCATGGATGGGGCAGCGGTGGGGAGAGTCCTGATTAAAGACCATCCTCCATAATGCTCCACGAGGTGAAAAGAAGTTGCAGAAAGCTTAAACCATGGTAATATACATGCAACTGTCATAAGGATCAAGTGAATCGTGTTTTTGTTTGTTTTGTTGTTTTTATTCAATTGCAGATGGAAGGGAAAGCTTCTCCATTTTCTCCCCCCACCTACAAATGTTTTAGGCCTTGTGGAAACCTGAGTCTCTAAACATATTCATTTGTGCTGAGATAGGCATCTGTTTCAATGGCTTCCGTAGAAAAGTCCAGGCTCATTCTGTATGTGCACATGACCTCTACAGATACAGCAGGCAGAGGAAAAATGTGGGAATTTCTACTAGGACAAAGACATTACAGAGAACTTGGTGAGAGAGAGCCCTGACTATAGTAGGAAGAATAAAATAAAATAAATATCCTAAATACCTCTGTGTGTGTGTGTGTTGTATGTGTGTGTGTGTATGAGAGAGAGAGAAAGAGAGAGAGGACTGGACCTTTTTTCATCTAAATCAACATCCCACATTGACTGACTCATTTGGCAGCCACAAGAAATTCACAGGCCAAAGCCTGTATTGATCTCCAACCCCCACTACACACACACACACACACACACACACACACACACACACACACACACACACACTTGAAAAAGTTTTGGAAAAATGGAATCGAAAGATAATACAAATCTTTCCATGAGCTCTTTGAAGATGTGTATACATTAGAAATGTTACACCTTGCTGCTCACAAGATGACCTGTGAGCTTTCCTTTTTCCCATTTTTCATGACCACGTCTACCTTGCATGCTGTGTGTTGTGTGCGCTACAGATTCCAAAGGCAGAGAGTGGGATGGTGGGAGAGGGGTGAACAGAGAGAGGGTGGGGTGGGGAGAGGCATTTTACATAAAGATGTGGGTGCTCCTATAAAATAAAATGCAGTGCTTAACCCCTTGTTTCCAGTGCCAGGTATTTCAACAGCTTCTCTCCCATCTTAGCACCACCCTTCAAACAGGCAAAGATAATACTGAGTTGTCACATACAAACAGGAGTGCACTCACAGTAAATGTACAGCTCAGTGATGTTTTACGAGGGTGTACGCTAATGTGCCCATCACTCAGATCGTGACCTAGAATATGTTCAGCCCTCAAAAGTTTCTCTCATGCCTCTTCCCAGTTGCTCTGGTTTGAATGTGCCCCTCAAATTTTATGTGTTGGAAACTTAGTCCCCTAATTCATATGTTGAT
>NW_007740563.1:28495-29553 GCF_000696425.1 Galeopterus variegatus | reverse complement strand
CGGGAACCGGTCTCCACATGGGATCTGAACCCTCGGTGGGAGCGCCGCTGCGCTCCCAAGCTGCAGCACTCTCCAGTGCACCACCGGGCTGGCCCGAAACAGCTTTAAATAAGGACAAGAATAGAAGACTTAAGGAACAGTAAGAGCTATTTGACAGAAAATGCTTTAGGGTGCGTTTTGAGCAATAACATGATTTGTGCAAGGGGTACAGTGGTCCTGGGCATAACATTTGATGGCGAGACCTATCTTGACATTAAACCTTGGGTCTTCTTCAACATCTAATTCCGAGTTCCTTGTATGGGACTTGACACACAGTAGAAGCTAAGTGAATATTTGATGACCTCATGCTTCCTTGCTTGCCATACTTCCCTATCTTGGGCAGACACTTCATCTTCTATTTCATTTGTATTTCCCAAAAAGTCCTAAAAATTGTAGTGGCCCTGTAAATAGTAGGAGCTCAAAGAATCTGACTTTAACTGTTTAACTGAGCTAGGTGAAATGAATTGTGTAAGTGTTGTTTCCTCTCCTTTTCAAATTCTATAAATTTAGCTTGGCAATGGGGCAAAATATACTCCAAAAAGAAATTTAACTTCGGGAATGAGTTAGTTTTTCCTATGCCCTGGTAGTACCTCTAGTCTACTTTTGATATAAGAGCTTAGATTCCTGAAGTCACATATTTAATGCCTATTTCTGAAGGCATCTAAAGCCCTTCTCCCCTAAAATGTTTTGAATTTCTAGAATTTTCTTATTACTTCACAGGATATTTGAGTTTTATAAAATCTTAGGTGTCATTTGGTTTAAATTCCTCATAACAGATATGAAAAAATTGAGGTTCAGGGTAATAAAGGAGGAAATCGAGAATTATCATCTATTGTAAGCCAGGTATGTCCTAGACATTATGCTGTACTTCATGTGTACATTATATACTATTTTATAATTTAAAATTAACCCTCACTTTATGGATGGACATCTATTTAACTCCCCCCTCCCAGAAAAGAAGAAAATACTTAAAAATTAATTTGGTAGACTTCCATTGAGAATTCTTTTTTTTTTTTTTT
>NW_007740563.1:17100-24583 GCF_000696425.1 Galeopterus variegatus | reverse complement strand
AAAAAAAAAAAAAAAAAAAAAAAAAAAAAAAAAAAAGTAGAGTTAAAAGATAATATGAATTTTCCATGAACTTTTTGAAATACTTTTGTGTACAAATACACAATGCATACATATCTTGTGGTGTTCAGATAGGTTTGTACTTTGGTTCTAATAGTTATCTTCATACTACTCCCTTGGAAAAATACGTTTTATCCCCTCAGTTTTTGGATAATTTTCTATTGGTGTCTCACCAATAGCACTACTGAAGTTAGCTAATTCCATCTTATTCTCCTTTCACCTCACCTCACACAGGATCTAATTCAAAGTAAGACTAAGTAGTGATATATCTCAGAAACTACTAGTAATATTCACTGCCTGCCATGGGTTAAATGTGTCCCCCAAAAGCTCATGTACTGGAAACATGACCTCCACTGTAATAGTGCTAAGAGGATGGGAAATTTAATTATGGCATTTGAAAGGTGGGGCCTTTGAGAGGTGATTGGATTGTGAGGACTGTGCCCTCATGAATGGACTCATTCATGGAGTAGTGAGTTATCCTGGGTGTGGTTTATAAGGAGAGTGAGTGAGAAGGTTAGCTGACTTGCTCTTGCCAGGATTACTACAGGACCCTGTAGAAAGTTCTCACTCAGAAGAAGGCCCTTACCAAATGCACCCTTGGACTTCGGACTTCTCAGCCTCCAAAAATGTAAGAAATAAATTTTATTTTTTGATACATTATCCAGTTTCAGGTATTCTGTTATAAGCAACAGAAAATAGACTTTCAAAGTGAGAGTTCCCCTTTCTAAGATGGAATTTCTATAAGTTGTATTGAAATTAGATAGATCATGAGTGCATGGGAAAGCAGAGAAAGAGTGAATGTTCTCTGAGAACTGCCATAGGAAAGCCCATAGGAAGACCCTAGAATGACATTTCTCAGAGATCGCTACTTCTAGAAGAGAGTGGGGCACATTTGGAGGTAATCTGTACTCCTTCATAATATCAGCCAGGGAGAGTGCCAGGGAAACCAGAGTGATGAGAGAAGCCCTGTGAAATATATGTATTTTAAATTTAAAAATTTTAATTCTGATTAAGTCCACATAACATAAAATTTACCGTCTTAACCATTTTTTTGGTGTACAGTTCAGTAGTGTTAAATACATTCACATGGTTAGTGCAACCAATCTCCAGAACCCTTTTCTTCTTGCAAAACTGAAACTGTGTATCCATTAAATAACAACTCTCCACTCCCCCTTCCCCACAACCCCAGAAGGGCTATATTTTGAAGAAACTGAGGAGAAATCCCTCAAGCAAAGAAACTTGGGCAACTACTTTAGTCCCTCCCCACTGTTCCAGAAACCCCCTGCTAATAGCTGGTTTAACAAAATTGAACTCTTTCGGAGGTTAGTTATATGAAGGGATAAATCTAATTTCTATATAATGACACTATCATTAAAAGTATGTAGAAGATGAGAAAAAATCTTTACTTAAGGCGAAAATATTCCAGAAAAATACTTCTATAAGGCAGAAGAAAATAATAATTTAATTCTAACTGGAAGAAGAAAAATGTAAAAAGGTGATTGCTGCTATCAAGGAACACTAAAGGTAATAATACAAGAATTCAGTGGAAGATATCACCAGACGATGGAAGCCAATGACAAGAAAACAAGAAGATATAAAATGGCAGGAATCAGGAAAGAAATAGGAGAAAATGAGAAAACCATGTCAGGAATGAAGACTAAATTATGAGGACCCTAAGAGTGAAAAGTAACTACAAAAAGCATCGTAAGAGTCGGATAGGTTAATAGTACAAAGCAAATAAAATGAGGGAGAAAATAAGGAAGAGATTTCAAAAGATTGAGAGAAATTTTATTCATAGGAGATAGGCAAAAGAGATTTAATATACTTGTTTAAAATCCTTAAGAAGAGAACAAAAGATGGAACAGAACAAACATTTAAAAATATAAAATTGAAAACAATGTTTCTGAAATAAAGGAAAAAGTAAGAATTTCCACTGCTGTTTGCTTGTACTGGCATAAAGAAACTGGAAGGAAGCTCAGGAACAGGACGGAGGAGAGTGGTTACCAACTGGGACATTGACTGGGGGACTGGGGGATGGGGATGGGGTCAGCATGGGAGCAGGATTTCCATGCATATCTCTTTCTATGGTTTTGATTTGGAGCCATTTCAATATATTACCTATTAAAAATATAGTAAAAATTTAAAATGCCCACCACATGGTGGATCTTTGAGATTGTAAACTATTTTATCAGCCTAATGTTTTTGTTTTGCTTTTTTTTTCTGTTCCTTTTTATACAATGAAACTTCTTTCCAGGCCTGATCTTTGTAAACTGAGTATGGAGTTTCTCCTTGGCCCCTTCCATTATCCACACGGTCCCTATTGGAATTCCTCATTCAGTCACCAAATGGTTATTGTCTTCTATGTGCCATTTTTCTAGCCATTGGACTCTATCATTGAAAACATAAAAAAGACAAGTCTCCATCTTTATGGAGCTTATACTCTACCTTCAGGGAGAGGATAGAGAGAATAAGATATACTTAAGTAAAATGCAGTGCATGTCAGATGATGGGAAGTATTCTGGAAAAAAAACAAAGAGTGGTAGAAGGAATGGGGGAGGTGGTTGCAATTTTTGACAAGGTCATCAGGAAAGGCTTCATGGGGAAAACGCTCTTCCTTTCTTTCAGTCTGTAGGGCCCCAGCCAGATTTCTGCTATTTTGCAGTATTTAATTTGGCTATTTTAGGCAGAAAGAAATTCCTTGTTATGTTTCTTGGACTTATTTTGGTGAGAGATTTTATTTTTTAATACTCTTAAGCTTTTTGTGATTCTTTCCTTATTGGAAACAGTGAACTAAAAATAAAAAAGAAAGCAAGGAAAAAAAAAAAAAAATCCCAAACAAACCAACCTGCAGTCAAGCGCTCCATTCCATGGATCTTCTTTGGTCAGCCAGATTCCCATATGTAAGTGGCTTTTAGCTCAAGTCCCTCTTACCAGGAAATTAGTTCTAGAACTGGTGCCAAAAAAGTTATTGAAGGGAAGGGTGATGGGGAGGAGAGTATTAAAAGAGCTGTGATTCTGCTTGAAAACAGCTCCCATGGCCTAGGTTGGAGGATCTCTCTCTTATGAGAAAAGCAAATTTGTCTGCAAAATGTAGATCTCCATGTGTTCGCTCATCCTGCTTTCCACACAAGGGTATTCCTCCACAATTTTGCAATTACCACTGCTATCTGACTTTGTACAAATGGATGGCTTTTTAAAATTAAGTTTCCAATGCTTTTGACATTTTGAATCCTAAAAAAATTCTTTCACAACTACTTAAATGAGAAGTTGAGGGTGGATGGATTAGGTATTGCTCACTTTCTGTCAAGAGAACCTACAGGTTTACCTTTTATTTTTAATTTAATTGAATATTATAAAAAGTATTTCATGAACATATGTAGTTTAGAAAGTCAAATAGTACTTCAGGTCTTATAATTAGAATTGATAACCCTTTGCTCCACTTGGCCCAAGTCTTATTGTTATACCCTGGAGGAAACCATTTTTAATATTTTATTTTTTATTTTTCTTATTCTCTTTACATTTCTAAATAACATGATCATATTGCTATTTTTTGATCTTTGAATATCAGATATTATCTGCAGATTCCTATCGTGCTCTCTTATATCTGCCACTCCACTCCAACGTTTTTAAGTTAAAGATTCAGTATTTACAATTTTTATGGCATTTTAATTATTATTTATACTGTTGAATCCATTGTACGTTGCTTTCTTTGGTCATCTATTTTTTTGTGAGTAGATGAGTGATTTATTTTTCTTTTGCCTTGTTTTCTTCTGCATACCTATTATTAATTTATCCCCAGGTTCTCAAAAGAAATAGGAATCTCTTTTCAAAGAGTGAACTACATCGCATAAGTTGAGGATTTTGTTCATTTATTTTGGAGAGATGGCTTTTGGGAGCCTCCACCCCCAACTTTGGTCTTTTGCTTTCTGGCTTTCCACACTGTGGTCTGGAGCTGCCCTTCATCATCTTTGTAAGGATTTCCTAGGCCTCTCTTTCATCTGGATCCCATGTTTCTTGGATTTCATGTTTTATTCGTTCTAATTTTATTCCCATGATTTGGTGGGGAAACATCTTCCAGTACTAAAAGAAATTGATCATTGGAATAAAATTGTTTCAGGCTTTGTACATCTGAAAATATATCTTTATTCTCACACTTGAATAATTGTTTGGCTGGGTATAGAATTTTAAGTTGAAAATGATTTTCCATCAGATATGTGAAGGCCTTGCTAAGTTAATTAATTGTCTTTTAGCTTCCAGTGTTGCTGTTGCTGTGTCTGATGCAATCTTTTTAACTTTTATTTTGTGATAATTATAGAACCACCTGAAATTGAGAAAACTGTCCAGAGTCCCATGTAACCTTTCCTCAGCTTTCTTCAATGGGAGCAACTGTATAGCTGTAGTGCTATATTAAATGGTGCTGATGCAATTTTTATTCCAATTTCTTTGCAAAGCACATTTTGTTTTCTTTCTGAAAGTTTTAGGACATGACATTTCCCCCTGTAAATATTCTGAAATTTTATGATGTACCTTGGTGTGGGTGGATTTTCTTTTTTCCCCATTGGACCTGCTGAACATTCAGTGGGTCTTTTTTTTCTTTTTTTTTATCATCTGTGTTTATAATAATTTTATTATAAGAATACATTTTTATTGATTATGCATATTCATGGGCACAAAGCTGACTATCACCATCTGTGCCCAAGATGTGGTGATCAGATCAATACTAACAGCATGCCCACTACCACAAATTGCAATTATTTCCTGTGTCCCCCACCCAATCTCTCCCCAACCTCCTTCCTTCTTCCGCACTCCATCCCCCACAACCCTAGGTCTGTTCTCTCCCTCTGCGATTCCAATGCACCACTGTGGTCTTTCTTTCCTCCTTCTTTCTCTCTTAGCTCTCAGTGGGTCTTTTCTACCTGGAAATTTTACTTGGTTTCTCATAGTTTTCACCCCTCAATTTTCATTGCTATCTGCTCTTTTTTCTTTCTTAGATTCTATTGTTCTATTTTAAAAATTCTATTTAATAGACTTCCTGAAAGATAACCTGCTTAAATTTTTTTCCTCCTACCTTTCATTTCCTTACTTTTATGAGAGCTTTCCTCCATTTCATATTTTCATTTTGCTATTTAATTTTTATTTCTCTTACACATCTTAGATTTCCATGAGTCTTTTTGAATATCATCCTCTTTTCTTTCAAGAATACAATACCTTTTTAAAAAAAAAATTTCTCAAAAGACACTAATTATGTATTTTTTGAGCATGTCTTCACCTCCCTGCCTCCACTGTGCTTTCCCTGGGTTCCCTTTTCCATATTAGTCTTTTCTCATGTACAGGAGGAGGGGTGGGAACCAAGGCTTTACCTTTTTTTTAATAGAAATTCAGTCAGACCTACTATCACCTCCACCTGTTCCCTCCCCTTCAGAGGCACATGAGGCCTCAGTTTCTGACTGATTTCATACAATTGTCAAAGCTTGTTTCTTGGCTTCTCCTCCCAGACGCACTTCGTTTACCTTTTTCTCATCTGATCCACCTGCTCTCCAGGTTCTAAAACTGTGGCTTTCTTTTTTTGCTTTCATTTCTCGACAGTCCCATTTTTTTTGTCCTTGTAAGTTAGTGCCTTCAAGTTTAATGTTACTACCATTTTGAGAGGGTGTGGAAGTAAAATATGTTCGAACTATATGTTTTACCTGAGAATTTCTGCCATAATCTTAATACCTAATGGAGGTATATAGAAAGTGTTTTGATTTTGTGTTCAATATTTTATAATAAACAATCTCATAAAATTCTTTCTAAAATAATTTTAGCTGATTATTTTGGATTTCCTAAAGAGATGATGATTTTTCTTCATAAGTTTAAAAACTATTTTTCTTCCTTTATTCACTAGTGCTTATAAAATTATTTATACATAATTTTATTCATTTTTTTTTCTTGTCTCACTTCATTAGCTAGTATTTTAAAGTTATTTAAAAATAATTTTAGCCAAGTTCTTGGATTTTCTCAGTAGATGGTAATTTAATTTTCTCTATTCTAAATTTGAAAATTTTTTCTTGTCGTACTTCATTGGCTATCACTTTCAAAAAATATTAAACAGAACGATGAGTATTCTTTTAAAATTTTGGTAATTGGCCACAATAATCAATGACATTGTATATTGACAAAATAAAATAAAATTTGGAAGAAAAAAAATAAAATAAAATTTCTTAATGTAATGAGATAGCCATTGATTTTTCCCCATATGTACAGTTTCATTATTGTTCTTACAGTTGTATTATGTAAATGAAACATTCTTTTATCTTTGGTTTAATCCTGCTTTTTCTAAAGAGAAATATTTAATTTTTTTCAGATCCCACTTTGTCATTCATTGTTTTATACAGGTGATTGTTCTTTATTCAGAAAAGACTTATTTAATAGATTCCATTCTTGAGTAATATTTTTTTTTTCTCAATTTGTTACGTAGTTAACAAATTTCTAGACCACTTTGTTAAGGTGGATGGGCCTGCTTTCTGTTGTGTGGATATCAAAAATTTTAGTAGAGAGTTTGTTTATTAAGTATATCTTCAGCTTACTACCTTGAACATTGCACTCATTTCTCAGAAAGAAACGTTTTTTTGTTTTTGTTTTTTTTGTCTTTTTCGTGACCGGTAAGGGGATCACAACCCTTGCTGCGGTGTCACCCACACCATGCTCAGCCAGTGAGCGCACCAGCCATTCCTTTATAGGACCTGAACCCGCAGCGGGAGCGTCTCTGCACTCCCAGCGCCGCACTCTTCTGAGTGCGCCATGGGGCCGGCCCAGAAAGAAAAGTTTTAAATCACCTTACAGTGTTTTCCTTTCTTTTCGCTCTCAGAACCACATATTTCTTGAAATTTATGACATGAATAGCCTCTTGTCTATTTTCCAGGGCTAGCTCCCTGTATCTTATTTCTATATTCCTTTTATCATTGTCAGGATTTTGGAACAATTCAGTTTATTACCTGTCCTTAGGTTACATTTTATGTCAATATTGGGTATAAAATCTTATATTACCTCTGTTTCTATAATGTGCCTTAAATCCTTTAGAAGAATAGTAGATATAAATACATACATTTTGAAAGAAGTTAAAAAATGCTGGTGAGGATGCGGGAAAAGAGGAACCCTTATAAACTGTTGGTGAGATTGTAAATTACTACAGTTATTATAGAAAATATTATGGAGGTTTCTCAGACAACTACAGATAGAACTACCAGACAATTTAACAATCCCATTGCTGGGTATTTACCCTAAGGAAGGAAATCATCATATCAAAGGAATACCTGCACTCCCATGTTTATTGCAGTTCTACTTACAATAGCCAAGAGTTAGAACCAACCTCAATATCCATCAACGGACAACTGGATAAAGAAAATGTGGTATATATACACAATGGAATACTACTCAGCCATATAAA
>NW_007740563.1:8555-14622 GCF_000696425.1 Galeopterus variegatus | reverse complement strand
TTTTTTTCTTAGTCCATCTAGGTAAGGGTTTGTCAATTTTGTGGATCTCATCAAACTACCAACTTTTGGTTTCATTGATTTTCTCTATTTTTTTAAATTTTCTATTTCTTTTATCTATTCTGTAATTTTTACTATTTACTGTCTTTTCTAGGTCTGGGCTTAGCTTTCTCTTCATTTTCTAGTTTCTTAAGATGTAAAGGTGATTGCTGATTTGAGATCTTTCTTTTTTATTAATGTACACATTCACATTAAACAAATTTCCCTTTTAGCAAAAATAAATAATTTAATTTAATTTAATTTAAAAAGTAAATAAAATGTTATGTATGGAATGCCAAAAAAAGTGTCTGATAGGGCTAGTCACAATTTCCCTTTTAGCAAAAATAAATAATTTAATTTAATTTAATTTAAAAAGTAAATAAAATGGTATGTATGGAATGCCAAAAAAAGTGTCTGATAGGGCTAGTCATACACACACACACACACACACACAGAGGCCCTCATGACATCTGTTTCATCATTTTTCTGGCTATTCTTCCTTGCTTATTTTTCTGTATGAACTTTAGTATTAACTTGTCTAGTTCAAGAAAAGCTCATTTTTTATTAGGATTATATTAAGTTTATAAATTACCTGACAGAAAACTGACATTTTTACATTTTTGCCCAAGAACATAGGATGTCTTTCCATTTATTCAAAACTACTTTTGTACCTCCCAGGAATATTTAAAAGTTTTTTTATATATATTTTTTCACATTTCTTGTGAAGTTCATCCCTAAGCATTTTAGCTCATTATCTTTGTTGCTGTCGTCCGTGGGGTTTTCCTCTACCATCATATCCTCCACCTGTGATTGTTTTGGATATGAGGGCTGTTGATTTCTAGATGATAATTTTATATCTCACTATCTTGATAAACTTTTTATTGTTTGGATCAGTTTGATGATTGATTCACTAGGATTTTCCAGGTATACTATCATATCATATGCAAATAGATGCAGTGTTACACCTTACGTCTCTAGCTGATTTCTCTTGTCTAGTTGGATTTCCCAATATCTTCAATGCAATGTGAGAAAGAAAAGGAGATAATGAGCACCTCGCCTTTTCCCAGTGTCTGGTGTTTCTCCATTAAGTAAAATGATGTGAACGTACTGAATGGGTGTTGAATTTTGTCAGAGGCTCTTTACCTCTTATGGAGATAGTCGTGTATGTCTCTTAGATATATTAATATGGTGTTTTATATTAGTGGGTTCTCTAACACTGAACCAATCCTGCATTCTGGGAATAAATCCTACTTGAACATGGTATATTATTTTCTTAAAGTAGTGTTAAATTCTGTTTGCTTATATTTTATCTAGCACCTTTACATTTCTGTCACTAAGTGATATTGGTCTTTTTTTTTTTCCTTTTTATGTGCTATCTTTATAAAGTTTAGATAACAGTGTTATTCCTGCTTCAAGAATCAGGAAGTTTTTCTTCATTTTCAATGTTCTGGAATGATTTGTGAAGTATTGGGATGCTCTGGTCTCTAAAGATTTGGTAGAATTCTCCCTGAAACCATACGGGCCTGATGAAATTTTTAAACAGAGTTTCTTAATAGTTTATTTCTTCCTTTAAGAAAATTTGTCTCTTTAAGCTTTCTACCTTTTTAGGGGTCAATTTTGGTCTCATTTAATCTCAGTTTTCAAATGTATTTGTGTAGTGGTCTGAAAGTAGTCTCTTAGGGATTTTTTAGTTCCGTCTGTTTTAGTGGGGGTTTTTTTAACAACTCATTGACAAAAATCAGTGTCTATAAATAGATGATTAAAAGTAAGGCATTGAATTGCCCTGACACCATTTGCATAAACACATCCTTAGTTCTGAGTATTTATTTTCCATATATCACAAGTTATTATCTCAAGTCTTAACTTTTTTTTCAAGTCTACTTAACTTAAGCAATAGCTGACAACTTATGGTGTGGGTATTGTTTCCCTTAATTCTAGCAATTCCAAGAAAAAGAAAAAAATCATAAAATGTCAAAAGAAAACAACAGTAAACTTAGTTAATTCAAGAACTGACAACAGTTTGAAGAGTTTAAGTTTCATCCCATCACAAAATAGCAAAATCAATACTCATATCAGGATTCACTGAGATCTCTAACTCCTGAACTGTGAAGTGCTGTTTAATCAAGAATGTGAAATATAGGATGTAAAAAACCCATATTCCAAATGTAAATTTGTAAGTTGCCCTTTCAGGAAGGGCTTATGAATATATTAGTTCTAATTTTCTTTTAACTAAAAGGAATCTTTGAAGATTTAATATTTTTTCTTAACAAATAGAAACTTCTTTTTAAGATTGACAGATAAGATACAAAATACTAAACAAAAGTACTGAAGTGGAGTTCTTAAAGATGGCTGTAATTTATAGTCCACTAACTCCTGCAATAATTAAAAGTATGAGGCTGCCATGAAAGATTGAATTGGGCATTTCACAGATGGCTTAGTTATAGACATCATATCCAAGTGACATTAGTTATCCTATAATGCAATAGTCTTTCACAAATTTCTATTCATTGCAATGATTTTAGAGATTATTAGTATTCCTTCTATGAAATACAGTCTTAATGAGTTTAGAAGATGATTTTATATTTTTCATGAGTTGAATTATTTATATATATATATGTTCAAGACAAAAGCAAACTTTTCAGAAATAATGAAATCACAGTAATAATTTGGATGATTGTGAGCTGGTGCCAGCATTGATGGTGGGTGGCACTTAGTACATTGCCATGTTATGCATCTTTTAAGAGATATGTTCTATGGAACTGTGTGTGTTTTCTTCTAAATTGTAATGATAGGTGATCCAACTCAAATGAAAACATTTAAAAGGCAATAATGTTAATATCAGTGGTTCAAATTGTGTCTACATTTAAAAGCATAGTTTCTATAAATTCAAGTGAAATACTTTAATTTCAACCCTCATACTCTTCATAAATCATAATGAATATCATAAAAGAATATGTAACTATTAAAATGCAGACACTTGTGTAAACACAACTACATGTATAAAATCTCTGTGTACAAAAAACATTAGGTATAGTAATGAGAAAGTAAAAATAAAAACCTGTATTTAGATCTCCATAAATGTAAACATTATACCTGCATGACGGTCAAGGCTGATGAGCAGCAGATTAACAGAGACTGGGAATGTTTAACTTGTTAATCGTGCATTTATACACATTGATGTTTTTCCTGGGATGTATTTGACTACTATTAAAGTTAATTTACTCTGGTAGTATTTTTTAAAAATAAGCCTTTGGGAACTTGGGTGTATTAGAAAACACTGCTTAGGCATTAAGGAGGGAGTGAGTTATTTTGTTTTTCCTGTGTAGGTCTTTAATCCAACTAGTCCTTCTTTCTTTTGCCCTGATTTTCCTTTTTCCAGCATTTTATTTTCTGTATGTTTGCAGGATTATGTTTCAGTTTTTTCTCTATGGGTAGATTTCTTGATTTGAGATTTTCTTTTAATAGGTTAATGTGGCCCATTTGTACTCATTATGATCACTGATTTATTTGCCATATTTCTATCATTTTGTGTTATGTTTTATTTTCTGAGCTTTTTCTTTTCACTTTTTCTCACCTTTTTTTGCATTAATAAACTGTTCCTTATTCTTCCCACTCATTATTCCCTCTAATGGTTCTGTCTTTATTATTTTAATGATTATTATTTGTTTACCTGTATGAAAATGAATTAATACTTTCCAATCAAGTTTGTTAATACCATTCTCTTCACGAATAATACAAAAAATTTAGAAAGTTGTTTCCATCCAAACTTTCCTTCCCATGGTTTTATTTCAACGTTGCTTTTCCTTAAGCCCCTGCTCTACTTTTTCGGGCAGTACCTGTTTAGCTTCACCAACACATTTTATTGGTTTTCCTGATGTCCTTCACTTTTTGCAAAATATTCTTCTCTTTTGGTTTTAATTTTCACTAGTTTTTTCAGTGAGATAGTAAACTTTTCCCTCTGTCTGAAATGTGTAGTTTCCTGCACATTCAGAACTGAGTGCTAGTTACACTGGGCTAGATTCATATTTTTTCAGAGACGTCCCCCTTTTCTGAGCAGCTGACGTGCCATATTCACAATAATTTTACATTAGCATTTTTAAGATATTCATTAATTAGTGCCCTTTTGATTCTTTGTAAATACTCCACTTTTCATTCAGAATCCTTCTAAGATTTTTTCTTGTTCATCTTAATGATCCGCAGTTTTGCCATGAAGTGGGTGTTGGTATGTTTTAATTTATATGTGGTTATTGGTTAACGTCTAAAGTTTGAGGAACTCGTTTTCTTCTTCGGTTCTGGAAAATTATTAGCCATTACTTCTCCATATGTGTGTCTTCCTCGTTCTCTATCGTGTAGGGGTTCTTAACCTGTGGTCTGTGGACCCCTCAGGGACCCTTTTAGGAGGAAAGACAGTAGCTGCCTCTTTCCCCTTTATGAGCAGGGAAAAGTCACTTTTCCTCATCCCTTGCCTGTGACATGTCCAGCTACTGCCGCAGGACAACTGACTTGATTCCCATCATGTCATCCTGGGGGTGAGGATGAGGGCAGAGAGGGGCTGACGTGCATGACACAGGGTGAAATGCTCAGCAAGAAATCTCTCTCTGATCCAGAAAACCTCGTGGGTGTATTCAGAATAAAGTTTCTGAAGATGAATATCGAAAAACCAGCAGTTTCTAAATGATGCAAGATCATCTTATAATTTGCTTTTAGTTATCTGTGTATCTAATTTCTCAAATTAGAAAATAGATTTTGTATGTGAAATTATTTTTCTTTCTTCTCCAGCCTCCCACCCACCACTGTGATCTTGATCCTTGATAGATCACTTAGCTGACAACTTTCAACTTTTCTCCTTCCCAGTTCTAAACTTTACTCTAAATTTGCATGTTTCCTTTCTTTTACACAATCTTAGGGGAAAAAAAAAAAAAAAGAAAGGCTTTTTCAAGGCTGTGCTTGCCACCTAATTAAGCCCTTGGGCCCATCCCCCCTTCTGAAACCCTAGGCCATGTGTCACTGTCCATGTCTGTGTATATACTAGCTGCTGCTTTGCCTCCAGATAAATCCACATGCCCCCAAATGAAAGAATGACAATTTATTGCATCTGGATTTATACAGATTTTATATTCATAGAATCCCTTCTAATAGCCTATTGAAGAGAAATCTCTGTAAGCTAAAATTCCTCTTTTATATTCAAAGCTGTGAAAATTCAACATGGCAAAGTTGTTCTCAATGCCAATTTATAAAAACCCGTGAGATGCTCACTGCTCAGTTTCAAAAAGCCTTGTAAATTATTTTCCTGAGGAGGAAATCTGGTTAGTTTTGGTTTCTTGAAAACTAGAAAGAAACAAAATTTTAAGAATAATTGTATTTGACATCCATTATGGAAAACAGTGTGGAGATTCCTCAAACAACTACAGATAAATCTACCATATGTCCCAGCAATCCCACTTCTGAGTGTACACCCAAAGGAATGGAGATCATCATCTTGAAGGGAACCTGCACTCCCCTGTTCACTGCAGCTCTGTTTACAACAGCCAAGAGTTGGAACCAACCTAAATGTCCATTGACGGATGACTGGATAAAGAAACTGTGGTATATCTACACAGTGGAATACTACTGGGCCACAAAAAAGAATGAAATTCTGCCATTTGCAACAACATGGATGAGCCTGGAGAAAATTATGTTAAGTGAAATAAAGCAGACACAGAAAGAGAAATACTGCACGCCCTCATTAATAACTGGGTACTGAAAAAGAAGGAAAGAAAGAAAAAAAGGAAGGAAGAACAGAAGAAAGAAAGAAATGACCGCAATAATACGCTGAACTTTCAGAAGGAGAGAACAGACCTAAGGATGCTAGAGATGGGGGAGGGGGGAGGAAGGTTCAGGAGTGACTGGCCATAAGAATAATTACAATTTTATTGTAATTTAATAATTACAATAAAAAATTAAGAATAAATAAACAATTTTGAAATCATTAACTTTTCACCAAGATTTAGAGAAACAACAACAAAAAAATAAAAGTTGTGAAATCCAAAAC
>NW_007740563.1:6603-7909 GCF_000696425.1 Galeopterus variegatus | reverse complement strand
GAACCTGCACTCCCCTGTTCACTGCAGCTCTGTTTACAACAGCCAAGAGTTGGAACCAACCCAAATGTCCATTGACGGATGACTGGATAAAGAAACTGTGGTATATCTACACAATGGAATACTACTGGGCCACAAAAAAGAATGGATGAGCCTGGAGAAAATTATGTTAAGTGAAATAAAGCAGACACAGAAAGAGAAATACTGCATGTCCTCATTCATAACTGGGTACTGAAAAAGAAGGAAAGAAAGAAAGAAAGAAAAAAAGGAAGGAAGAACAGAAGAAAGAAAGAAATGACCGCAATAATACGCTGAACTTTCAGAAGGAGAGAACAGACCTAAGGATGCTAGAGATGGGGGAGGGGGGAGGAAGGTTCAGGAGTGACTGGCCGTAAGAATAATTACAATTTTATTGTAATTTAATAATTACAATAAAAAATTAAGAATAAATAAACAATTTTGAAATCATAAACTTTTCACCAAGATTTAGAGAAACAACAACAAAAAAATAAAAGTTGTGAAATCCAAAACAAACAAAAAAGAATAATTGTACTTGAAGCCTTGAAATAAGATTTTTAAAATATGTATTAAGTGTGGAAGTGTTAATCAGTTTTCATTTTTGAATATCATTTTAATAGCTGTACTTATAAATGTGGAGCTATTTTGTATTAAGTTGTTTTTCCAGATGTGACATTTGAAAAAATGATGGCTCCAAAAAACACATATAAGGTAATTTGGAGAAATTTCTAAAGAAATATAAAATCATGTTCAGTTTACTTTTAGTGCTGAGTACATTAACTAGATTTAAATTTTTGGAAAAGTAGAAATTGTGTGAATAGACAAGGTACCTATTCTTCAGCCATTGATAATTCCATGAACTTTTTTTCTCCCAAATGAAAGCCTCGGTTTTCTTATCATGTTTGTATTCATGCTTCCTGATTTTTCATCATATTTAAAAAATTTAGGCTTAATCTAAACCAGAAAAGGCTTAAAATTGGAACATCATTCACATTCTTTCAGAGTGTTTCCCCTTTTCTGAGCGGCACTGACCTGACGTGAGCAGCTGACACGCCATATTCATAAACTCAGTGAATGTGGGCAAAGCGTTGGGAAATTACTGAGTTCTATTTATTTTTATTTAAAAAGCAATACATGAGCCGGCCCGGTGGCGCACTCAGTAGAGTGCGGCGCTTGGGAGTGCGGCGGTGCTCCCTCTGAGGGTTCGGATCCCATATAGAGACCCGTCCTCTCACTGGTTGAGCGCGGTGCGGGCGTGACACCGAGGGTTGCGATCCCGTTACCGGTCACA
>NW_007740563.1:0-6515 GCF_000696425.1 Galeopterus variegatus | reverse complement strand
TTCTAGAAGCATCCTCTTGTAATATGGTTAAACACTAGCGTTGGAGCTAGAATGCGACATCGCAAAGCACGGCACCTTGGCAGCTGAGCACTTTGAGCTGATGGACATTGGAGGCCTCAGGAGCAAGGCCTCTCACCTGCCCACCTGTCTCCTGCCACCTTTTCTCCCCCAAAGTGAATCAAGGTGGGTCATAGAAACTAGACCTCCTCTCCTCCAAAGCAAGCTGTAAAACCTAGAAAGGTCACTCTCTCCCCTCTCCTTTCTCCCTTTAGGGGTCCTGCCATAACCTGGGGAGGGAACGCTGCACACAGAGGCCAAGAATCTGAGNAACAGACTCCTTTTCACTAGGATCTCCAAGGTCACAGGTGGTTTGCCCAAAATGTGCCAGATCTCCAAAGGTTGCTGTGTGCTCTTTGGAAGAATGTAGGCAGTTAGCAGAGGTCACCACAGCACACAGGGCAGGCAGCCCCCAGGCCAAGCACGTGCAGATATACCAACATGTCCCCCCCAAAGTAAGCCCAACTTTGTTTGACCAACAATTTTATAAATGTCAAGAATTTTCTCATTTTCAATGGAAGTGTTTCAAGTGGGTAGAAGGTCAAATTTTACATGCTCAAATATAGGTGAGAAAATGAAACATTGTCTTCTGTAACAAATGACAGACAAAAATCTTGCCAGTTAAAGGTGGTGATCCACAGATTTTAAAGTCTGTAAAGTAAACATTCAGTCACTTTGAATGCAAACTCATCCTCAGAGAACGCCTCCCTTAAGCCGTCCCCTTCCTCTCTCCTCCCTGCTCCCGCCAAGTCTACACTGCAGTGGGTGGGATTTCTGAATTACGTGTCTTTTTCTATCTGTTCTCCCTCTTCTTGATCTGTAAACATTTTAGTGAAGTCAGCTTTTCAAACTTTGGAGCTGAGTAGCTGGAACATCTTTCAAGTGATCACAGTGTGCCATCTGGTGGAAATTCGGTCTTTTCCAGGCAGAGGCAAATAAGAGAATTTTTCTAGCCCATGTTCTCCTGGTTCTGTTCCTATGTTTGGCTTCTCCACAAAGAGATTCTGATAAATTTTACAAGCACAGATGAGCTGAGGCCAACCTCCATCCTGTCTATCAACTCTGTCAGTCCAGTATTTTTCCAAAAGCAATCTTTCCATCTGCCCTGAAATCTTTCTAAATTAAAAAAAAAAAAGCAAATAAAACCTAAAGGCCAAATTTACATTGTCTCATGACCCCATAACAAATGCATGTGTTGTCATTAAATCTGTCTTTTTCCCCAAACAAATTCGTTTTAGCTAAAAAGCAATTCTGCAAAGTTATTCACAAATGGTACTTGTTTCTGGTGTGGTATGCCAGAGTGCTTAACCATGCCGTCTGAAACTGCAGCACAGGACTGGGGCTGTCTGATGTTTTATCTGTTGTAGAGGATGCTAATTTCATAGGCTGTCATTGATAGGGAGTTTATTTCTTCACTACACATTATTTCTGGATTTATCAATGAATAATGCACAATATGTTAGCATTCAACATGAGTTAAAGATTCTGTATACGTTATTAATTATGTTTCTATGCTCAGCCATTGGTTGAGGGATTGCTTGGGGAGCTTTTTTAATACTCTTTTTTCTTGGCTTCTTTTCCTCATTTCAGGTTAGAATCCCCCACACGGAGCCTAAGCATGGATGCCCCACGGGGTGTTCATATTAAAGCTCACGCTGGCAAAATCGAGGCCCTTTCTCAAATGGATATCATTTTTCACAGTCGTGATGAAATGGTGAGTTCAGTAGATCCAGCTCCTATCGTATGTCCCGGCGATATTCCTGAGTACCATGTCCATTAAAGTATTGGTATATTAAATTTCTGGTAATTTGTAACAAAATGTTATAAAACGCAGGGAGTAGAAAATGTGAAAGGAAAGCAAAAGCCAACTCAGCATTGAAAGAAGGGCCAGGAAGGTTAAAATGATTCGTATTAGGTGCAGACGGCTTCTTCAACTGGCATTTGTGCTGTGGCCACTTATTTTCAACTTTGAAAAAGCACTACAGACTTGCAGAGCTTACAGAGATGATCAATTTTGCCACTTCTTGGTGACCCACCTTCTCTCAGCGTGGCTGTCACCAGGCGTTCCCTGCAAGTGGCAGCCGGCACCTGCTGCTATGCAGAGTGCTGTGCGTGCTCACACAGAATTAAGTTTAAGTGAAAATGAAAGGTGAAAAGCAAGAGAGATTTTGAAAAGCCAGATAAGGATAAAATCTGGGACTTCAGGTCTAGAAGTGGAACATCACTGATGCAAGCCAGAGTCACGTGAGGCAACAGAGCACATGCTACTCAATATCCTTGAGTACCCTGTTTATTTAAAAAAGAAAAAAGCTCAGTTTCGGTCAGCCAGAAAACCAGTCATGTTAGGGATATTCTTAAATGCTCTAGAAGAAAAGCAAGGATTGGGCTTATAGACTGATTCCAATCTTAGGATGCGACATTATAGATTTGTACAAACAACTAACCTCCTCTTCTCCCAGCCTACTCCTAGCTTTTTCATGTGCTCAATACAAGGCATTGCTCCATGAATTTTCTTTTCTTTTCTTTTTTTTTGTCTTTTTCGTGACCGGTAAGGGGATCGCAACCCTTGGTGTGGTGTTGCCCGCACCGTGCTCAGCCAGTGAGCGCACCGGCCAGTCCTATATAGGATTCGACCCCGCGGCGGGAGCGTCGCTGCGCTCCCAGCGCCACACTCTCCCGAGTGCACCACGGGCCGGCCCCATGAATTTTCTTTTAAATAGCTCCGTCTTAACAACAATTTGCAGAGAGTGACATGGGTTTAATTGTTTGTTCTGCTGTTGCCTGTGTGAACATGCTGGAATAAATGTCTGTGGAAGCCACCTAAACAGTGAGAGGGCCTGTGACTTTCAAGCTCCTGCCCCAGCCTGAGCATGGCACCTGTGGCAGCACATGGACCCCACGCACCAAACATGGTGCAGTGGCAGAGGGCTCGGCTGGGAGTCAGGAAGCCCGGGTCCTAGGGCTAGGTCAATTCTCTCACAAACTGTTTAAATTCAGGAAAGTTAAGTGGCCCTCTCTGGGCCTGTCTCCTTATTTTTCGAATAGGGAAAACTTTGCTGAACTATGTCATAGGGTTTTGAGACACTAATGTGGTAATATGGATGACATCTTGAAATTACATGAATATTAATAGGAAGGTGTAGTTGAAATGCACGTGCACCTGCTACCGTCACCCAGCAGGCCACGAGAGGCAGCTGCTAGAGAGGGTGGACAGGACCCGTCCAAGGGCTGCCTGCTAGTGGGACATCTGGCATCTGGAGCAGCCACTGCAGGTTGTGACTTATGAAGTTACAGTGTGAGGAACAAATAAATGCAGAAATGGAAATCAAGATTATGGAATCGCACTACTAAATCATAGTGTCACTACACACGTAAGGTGTATTACCTTCAAAAAATTAAACAGATCTTAATTTTAAAATGATATTACTTATTTTCATGAATTAGGCATCATTTTTACAAGGAGCACACAGCTGGACCCATAATTAGAGCTGATATTCCTTATTACCAGGAGCTAGTTCAAAGTAAAGAGACAGACGTCCGGCCTCTCATCAAATATTCTCTCATCAAGGCAAATGAAGACAAGCGAGGAGGCGGTATGTGGACTGCCAGTGGCTGGAGTCTGCTGGAAGACTAGGAAAATAATTGACCAATTAACTACAAGGAAGGGAAGAGCCACCAAGTTAAAAGCACGTCAGGGAACAGCAAGTACTTACAGAGCCCAAGGCATTGGGCGATAACCTAAAGAGATTCTGCTTTTTAAAAAGTCATGCCCATTTGATTTCCTTTAGTCTTCCAGTATGCCAGGCCACACAGGGTACAGCCCTGCCTGTGATGCTGCTGGTACTGTCCCCGCTGCTTCACATGGCAGGGGTCAGCCTCCCAGGAGGGAAGCAGCTTATTAGTAGACTGGAATTCATGGGTGAGAGCTACATACAATAAAGGATCTAACCTCACTGCCAAGAAAAAAATTATACCTGCCCACAACATATTTTAATTCCTTCTAAAAAGTGAGTGCCCTGGGATGGGTAAGGTTTGGCTGCTCAGTGTGATGAGTCTTATTTCCTTATGTTATCAAAAAGATTTCCAAACCTCAGGCAATGGCTATTTGTTTGCGTTTCAGTTGAGCTAAGTTATAATATGACCAGAAAATCTAGCTGCTTTCATTTTATTTTCACTGGCGTTAGTCTGTCTATTGCTTTTCAGCATCTAAGAGAAGGCAGTGGAGTTTCAAAGAATATTAAAAAGTTAGGGAAATGGTTGATAGCAAATAGGATGAATTTAATCACCAATCTTAGGAAAACAAAATCACAAATAAAATCAGGATAAACTTTAACATTCACAGGAAAAAACTATTAAGACGAATTGATTTCTGTGGACTTTATCCTAATGGAGAGGAGATGACTTGGCATAAAGTCATAGTGGATCACAAGATAAATGTGAATTGGCAAAAGGATTCTATTATTTTTGTCAAATAATTCTGAAAGGCATTTTTAGGAGTCTAGCATCTTAAAACTTAAAAGCAAGGCAGTTTATTGAACACACAAACTGCAAGGGCAAAACATGTTGTCACAATTGGTCATTTTCCCCAGCTGGACTAGCACAAGGGGCAAAAAAAAAAAAAGTGGCCTCCCTCCAATTTGGAAAATGAATAAGCCCCTGCCTACATGTAAAATAGATCTAGGCTTTAAAAAAATCAGTTAATTATGATATGACTTACGTAAAGTCAGATGTCTATTTCACTTTCTACGAGGAGAACTAATTTGTTTGAAGAATTTTGAGATATGAATTTCCTGTTGGTCAAGTTCATTCCTCCCCTAACATCTCATCTCTCATTTTCTCCCAAACAGCTTGTACTTGATGCTGAAACTGTGTGTTTACCCAGGTTGGTGCAGGGGACTCAGGGTCCCTCTGGCAGTTCGCAGAGACTCTATGAGATCTGTGTGTGTCCAGATGGAAAGCTGTACCTGTCTGTGGCTGGAGTGGGCAGCACGTGCCAGCAGCACAGCCATGCCTGTCTCTGAGGAGCGCCTCAGCCTTCCCACTCGCTGAGAGGCACAATGCCCACCTGTAGACCCAGCCGGTGCAGGGGACAGAGGACACACTTGTCAGAGGGACTGAGACAGAAAAATGTACCAGGGAGTGTTTGGACAAAACTACATGACCTCAAAATGGCATGTGGATGTTAGACACAAAAGTAGAAGAAATATCAAAAGACTGTGTTCATTCCACCGCACTACCTTTCTTCAGAATGATTTCGACTTTTCCTCACCTCCCTTCCATCTGTTGTACATGTCAGCGTACAATGAAATGCTGAGTTGCTGTGTGGAACTAATTTATGATGTTTGGCTGGGGATATGTAATGCCCTGTAAAAGTCGCACTAGTCAATACTAAAATGCCCCCGAAGCTTTGTACAGTGTTTGCTTTCTGTCATGCAGACCTCAAGTCCTTCCTTCAGTTTAATACAAAGTATGTCAGGTTTCACAAGAAAATCTTCAGGTTTTGAAAGGACTTTGAGGTTGATCTGATTTTTAATATGTAGTCAAAGGAATAAATTACACAAAATTAGTCATGCTTTCTATATATTATATAGTCAATGAGCAATAAAAGTCAACCTACATTTTTCACAGACTTCATGGTTTGAGTGTCTTACTTTCTTTAATCCTCACAACAACCTTTCGCTAGGTATTATTTTTCCCTAAGTTATTGGTGACAAACAAAGGCTCAGGACAAGTCACAAGGTCACATGGTAACCACTGAAATTAAACCAAAATATGGCGCATGAATTTGCATAGCCCTTTTCATTTAGAAAACTTGATATGCTGTCTCATTCCATCCAGAACACCAATGTATGTGATAACTGTGCAGATGAGAGGAAACTTACTGGAAAAATGGAGAAACTGAAGCCCAAAGGGGCTTTATTTTCCACCAAGATCAGACAGCTAGTGAGTGGTGGGACTCCTACCTGCTTAGCCTGTGCCCTAACCTCTGCACGCACGACAGATTAAAAAGCTGGAGGGTAACTTCATAGAACTAGACTCTCACCATTTGTGAAAATATGTTGAGTGCCAACTGGTTGTATAAGTTGCTATATAAATCAAATAGGACACTCCAAAACTATGAAAAGTTACATTGTGTGTAGGCCACTTACCTTGTAAAATGCCCTCAGTCACAAAAAAGTGGTAAGATTTGTTTTTGTTCTATTATTTTGCCACTTGTTAAAATAAAAATCCCCAAACAGCTCAAGAAGTAGTAGACCAACAGCAGAGCAACTTTCAGTTATAGGATTTATAACTATAAATACAAGTTCAAATTCATTTTCTACATTCTCATAATGAAAAGTAGAAAGTGAACTTTTTATTTTTAATGCTGTTTTAATAAGTTGTTCATTTAACAGTATAGCCTGCTTACAACAAGACCCCATCTTTCAAATTGCTAGCGTGCATAAACGTTGAAACTG
>NW_007740562.1:24195-29562 GCF_000696425.1 Galeopterus variegatus | reverse complement strand
AGACCAGCAGAAAATAAGCAAAAGTCCCGAGGCGTTCCCTTAAGGCCTCTGCATTGTATTCGAAGAACCACGAGAAGCCATGGGGAGGTTTTGAATAGAGGAGGATGGATACTGCAACAAGGTCAGACAGCACCTGGGACACCAGGTGGAAGGCTTTTCAGGAGCCCAGACCAGGGTGAAGCGTTTGTGGTTCTCAGGGGCGTTCAAGTATCGAAGTCAAGAAGGAAGCCTGAGTTAGTTCAGATGTGGCCTCAGAAGCCAAACTGGAGCTAAAAATGTGAGCTGACAGGAGGTTAGACAGGTGGAGTGACCAGGAGAAAGCCACCCAGGATTAATTAGAAGAGCTGCCACATTTCATTATGAGGATTAAATGAGGTGGCACAATTAACACCCAAAGAGTGCCTGGAATACAGCAGGCACTCAATACACGCTCGTTTCCTTCCCCTGAAGAAACACTTGCCAAAAGAGGTCATTGTCAACAATTGATCCCATCCCAGACTGACCTTCAAGGGTAAACATGCAAATAGGGTCACCGGCTATTTTGGCTGTTTCACGCGCCACACACTCGTTGAGTTCCACAGAGAAAAGAGGAACAGGATTGCCAGGCTGAAGTGTCTNTCCCCCGCCTGCCCGCGGTGAGCTTCATCACGCTGGGAAGGGCACTGCTGTGCCCAGCTCACCGCCCACATCCCCACACTCTGTCTCTCCACAGCCCTGGGGCAGGCACCATTGTTGTATCCTTTTCCGACGAGGAAGCCACGGCTCAGCGCGTCAAGGAATGGGGCCCACACCACTTGGCTCATAAGTGTGAAGCCAAAAGCTGAGGCCACGCAGGGAGACTCTGAAATCCGGACTCCAACCCCCGCACGCCGCTCTGCTCTCGAGCCCCATTCACCAGAAGCAGCGCGATCGGAGGAACTGGACTCCGAAGTGACGGCGAGGGACAGAGCCCAGCAGGGGCCCTGGGGAGCGGCTGGCAGGCCTGCTGAGATGGGTCCCAGCCCCGGAGGAGCTTGGGTGGGCGCGGCCTGGCGTGTGACGGGGGGAAGGTCAGGAGGTACTGAACGCCCCATAGACCCTTCACAGGGCTGGGGAGGACAGCCGGGGGCCACCGCAGCTCAGAAAACAGGCTTCAAGCCCTTGACAGCTGCTTGCAGAGGACCCTGAACCCCTCCGTGCCTCAGGGCTGGTTTAGAGGGTTTCTCGGTGGACGGTCAGCAGACAGGTGGTTTCTGCACTGCAGATCCGAGCACGCTGTCCGTGGAGTTTGATAAGATTCCGAGACTGCGCTTCCACGTCTCTCCTCGCCACATGCCGGCGTCTCTCCTCGGGCCTGCTCCCTGCTGTCTGTGGCCCCTGGCACGGCCAGTGGTGCTGGCGTGTGCAGGACATTCTCTCTGCCCTGGTTCTCTTCATTGCTCAAGTTACTCCTCTCCCCCTTCCCAGTCCTTGAGGGTGGCTCTTCCTCCAGATGTCGTGGTTCTTACAAGATGCACAGCCCACAGCAACAGCTGGGAGGGAGCTTCCAGATCAGCACCTCCAGCCCCGTCCTCTCATCCTCACGCGGTTTTGATCTCCAGTTGCTGCCCCGGCATTGCTGTTTCAAGCTTTCCTCTCCTATTAGAATCCACACTGGGCCACGTGCCCGGTGGTGCCTATTCCAGCTCTAGAAGTTGGTTTAGGGCAACCGGACCTGACAAACTGATGATCATTTAAAAATGCACAACTCAAAAAATAAAAAATAAAAAAATAAAAATGTACAACTCATATGATCCAAGATTTCACTTCTAGAACTCCGTCTTGTATCAATACTCATGCAAATCCTAAACACACCTGTACAAAGATTTATATCATTCATTCATTATAGCATTAATAAAAGAAAAACATTAGAGCAGCTTACAGGGGAAATAATGAATTATGGTACATTTACACCACCAGAGAGTAAATAGCAGTTAGAAGAACAAGGCACATCTGTAAGAACTGATATAAAAGAATTTTGCAAAATAAATATGAAAGAAAGTACAGAACAACGTCTGTCCTATAATCCCATTTGTGAGTGCGTTTGGGAGAAAGCATGTATATGAGTATAAATCAAAGCTTAAAACAGGGCTACCAAATTAAAGTCTTTGGGACTAAACTGAAAGCCACATGACAGGTACAAGAGCCTANCATGAATAAAAGAAATACTAACTTTCAGTTAGAGATTAGTGAAAATAGAATATTCCCCCATTCGTGTCGATGGGTCCCCTGACTGGTATTTAAAGCTATAAAACATGGTGGAACCTCCTAGGACACAGGCCGATAACAAGGGTTCCTGGGACTCATCTCTGGGATGTTCTGACAGTAGGAGGTGGAGGAGCTCGAAAGAGACAGGGAGGCACAGGCAGAGCAGAGGAGCAGGGACAGGACGCCATGTGAGGGAAGGAAAGGGTCCAGGACCTGCCGTGCTCATAGCTTCCCCCCAAGCCAATCACGTGCTCCGACAACCAGATTCCTCTTTACCGGACTGTTTCCTCGTTCCTTTGCTCATTCGTTTGTTCATTCATCCGTTCATTCGTCCAATCAGCTGGTAATATTTTTCAATCAATAACGGATCATGCATGGTGTGCTGGGGCTGGAAATGCCGCACAGAGGTAATGACCCCGTACTCTACGCAGGGCACTGCGTACTCACGAATTTAATCCTTGCAGAAACCCAAGAGTGTCTGTATTATCATCACTTCCACTCAGCACATGAAGTTGGGGGTGAGAAGTTAAATAGTTGATCCACAGAAAGGGATGGAGCCTGGATGTGGACCTGGCCCCGAGTCCCAGATCTCAAAACAAAGGCCCTGCCCTGCTGTGCTTTGCATTTTGGGGAGTCAGCCTATCAGTGAATGCTAGTAGTACCTCAGTTCTTTAAAAAATAACAATAAAATCAAAATCTCAGACTCTCCATTGACGCGACACCTCCCATGCTTTATTTCAATGCCGTCCTGGGCCTCCTCTGTCTGCCTTCGTTCTCTCCCTCGTCCAGGACAAGCAGGCTCTGCCGCCCCCGCTTCTCGAAGCTGCTCCTGCGGGAGCCCGAGACCTCCGTGCTGCCGAGCCCAGGGCCCCTGTGGACAGCAGCCCTCAAGCTCCAGCTGCATCAGCATCGTCTAAGTGTTTTGTTAACAGAGAGAAGACCAGGAAGATGGCTGGGCCCATCCCAGACATTCTGGGTCAGAGGGGGTGTGCGGGGTACCCACGCCCCATGGTGTTTTAAATAAATTGCACTCTGGGGCTGGCTGGTTAGCTCAGTTAGTTAGAGCACAGAGTTATAAATAAATTGCACAGTGATTTGAGTTTGGTACAGACCAAAGTTTGGCTTTGATTTGTTTTGTTTTGTTTTTTGGCAGCTGACCAGCATGGGGATCCAAACTCGTGACCTTGGTGTGTTTGCCTTTGATTACAAAAATCAGTTTTTTCATAGATTTTTTAGATTTCATAGATTTCTTAAAAATCAAAGTTGTAAAATTTAAAATTTAAAAATGACTTTTCAGATAGAAAAGAACAAATACGAGTATAATAAATAGGCCCATTACATTATGCTACAAAGTGGCGAGTGCAGAGTAAGGGGTGTGGGGCTGCTGGGGGCTGCAGGGCTCAGACCGGCACTCACAGGGTGGGCTCGCCTGCAGCCCTGAGAGCGGACGTCTGTGGCCGAGGCCCTGGGAAAGCTACTGAAAACGCCCTAAGGCAGGAGCACAAAGCTGTGTTAGGCGGCCTGGTTGGAGGAGCTGCGGAGAGGGGTGGAAGATGAAGTCAGAAGGATGGAGACGAGGGGGGCCCCGCAGGCAGGACGTGACTGGATTTCCATGTTGACAGCATCACTCGGTGGCCGTATGGAGGGAGGCCCCACTGAACCATCTCTTCTGAGCAGCTGCGCTGCCGGGGCCGCCTGTGCTTCTGATCGGCTTCAGCAAACCTAGTGAGTTCTAAGCGCTGGCCTGGTCTTGCCTGGTTATGGGTGAAGTTTCTTTTTTTTCAGATCTTTATTTTCTCCTAGTAGCCCCCACTTATCTTGATTTTTGTCCATGTCGCCCTCAGCTTTCAACTTGTCTTTGCTGGTGGTTCAGTCAGGGCTTGTCATTGTAGANGGAGGGCCAGGCTGCGGATTCGCTCCCAGCTCCCCACCGAGGATGCTCTGTGGCTTGTGAGCACGTGCAGGGGTCCTGCGGCTGCGGCTGGAGAAACCTGTTAAAGGATCTGCTTATTTGTTTCCATCTCTCACTCGTCCACCCCACCCCGATCTGTCCTGCCCTAGGGTAGATCTTGAAAGGACAGGCAATATGAACTTCTGCATTTTCAGCTGGGGGCGGGGAGAAAAGATCAATCTCTAGTAACTACTCAGGGACATTTCTGGTTTGGAAATTTGCTGAAGAGGGGCTTTCTAGCTATTCCAGTCCTACTGTGCCCCTTTCTTCAATGATAAAAATCTATATACCTTTTCTGAGAAAGATCTGGCTTATGAGTATTTTTTGTGTTACTGAAGCTTATCGACTAGGGAATGTTGGATGCCGGTCTGAGGGTGAGTGAAAGTGCAGCACAGTAACGTGGTCCTGGCGTTTGGCTTTGACAGTTGGGAGGCTGTCGTGAGGACACCGGGAGAGGAGCCCCCGGGCTGGCCCTGCATTGCCAGCACTGAGATGCCATTAGGCTCCCAAGTGGGGACGTCCAGGAGGCCACTGAATTTACAGGGCTGGAGCTGCAGTGAAGTCCGAGCTGAAGAGAGAAATTTTGTACTGGGCTGGCCGGTTAGCTCAGTTGGTTGAAGTGTGGTGTTGATAACACCAAGGTCAAGGGTGTGGGTTCTCATACCGGCCAGACACCAAAAAGAAAAAAAGAAAGAAAGACATTTAGTCCCTGTCATTTAAATCAAGGACCACGGGCCCCTCGGGCAGTCTGGCACGCCTACAGCCCTCTCCTCTAAAAGATGCTTTTAAGTGTGTAAAATAAAATACGTAAGATTACAAAAGAAAACCGTGTTAAAATGTAACTAGATATTAAGAACTTAGGATACATTAGAAAAAGAAGGAAAAAACTGTGATACATTAATATAATATGCTCCTGTATTATTACATTAAATAACAGAGCTGGTATGTCTAGTAACTACCATAATCTCAAAGTAGTAAAAAAGTAAGTGATATTTTTAGACATCTGGAGCAACTGTAGTTTCCATTGGTGACAAAGCCACTTTTGTCTATTGACAAAGCAATACCAGCTACTTTATTCATGAATAAAAGAAATACTAACTTTCAGTTAGAGATTAGTGAAAATAGAATATTCCCCCATCCGTGTCGATGGGTCCCCTGACTGGTATTTAAAGCTATAAAACATGGTGGAA
>NW_007740562.1:20284-22951 GCF_000696425.1 Galeopterus variegatus | reverse complement strand
CTCGGTGGCCGTATGGAGGGCGGCCCGACTGAACCATCTCTTCTGAGCAGCTGCGCTGCCGGGGCCACCTGTGCTTCTGATCGGCTTCAGCAAACCTAGTGAGTTCTAAGTGCTGGCCTGGTCTTGCCTGGTCATGGGTGAAGTTTCTTTTTTTTCAGATCTTTATTTTCTCCTAGTAGCCCCCACTTATCTTGATTTTTGTCCGTGTCGCCCTCAGCTTTCAACTTGTCTTTGCTGGTGGTTCAGTCAGGGCTTGTCATTGTAGAATACCTGTCATTCTAGTTAGTTACGGTACGTCTGTTTCTTATGAAAAATGAGTTTTACACATCTTTAAACCTTTGAAAATGGGATTTTTCCCCATGTTTGTTTTCTTCCACCCCTGTAAACCTGATAAATGCCATAGAAAACTGCATTCTGACAGCTTAATTAAGGCACACTTGCACTGTATTTTCTTACCCTCTGTCACTCGAAGAGGAAGCAAAATAGAATTTACGTGGCTGGAAGAACAAGGTGCCAGTGATTTATTTATTATGCCAGGCTGGAGGAGGATATTAGTATTTATTGAAATAAAATGCACAGATGGTAAATAGTCTTCCACTCAGAACCTGGTTAGTATTACGTGCCTGGAAATGTGGGGTAGTGACTGGTAGAGCCCAGGAGAGTGCTCTTATTTCAAATACAAGGGGTCAAGTGTCAGAGGGAAATGATTACGTTAGAAAAGAGGAAGCACGCCCTGACTCAGAACAGACCGGGTGCTGAGCGCTCTGTCTAGGCCCGGGAGCTAGCGTCCTGTCCATGGAGTCATGGCTGAATCCTAACCATGCCCTTCTCAGTCCTCTGCAGTCCTCTGCTGCCTTTGCAGACTGATTTTGGAAGGCTGTGTACCCTTCAAGCACTTTGGAATTCCCTTAACACATCTCTGTACTGTCTCCAAATCGTTGCCTTTACCTGAGTCTCCAATTTTGTAAAACTCGCTTGTCTTTGAAGGCACATGATGTACTGAGTCGGTGCCTTCAGTGTGTTTCCGTAGTATGTTGTAGGTAAGAGCGTTCACTTACAGGACATCCACAGCCCACCAGGTCCCGTAGCACGCCCTTCACACGCACGTTTCAGTCCTTCCTCTCATTAACCATATAAGCATGGTTTTTACCTCATTTTCTAGATGAGAAGAGTGAAGCCCAGAGAAATTAGGTCTTGTGCCCACGTTGACACAATGACTGTGAGCCAAGCTCCTATCCCCTGGGGGAAGGGTTCCAGTCATATCGTGACTTGCACTACCGTTCATTGTTTACAGGTCTGTTTCCTCCATTTGGTTGTAACCTTGAAAAATCGGACAATGTCATGTTTGTCTTTATGTTCTCTGTAGCTCCTGGCACAGCCCCTTACACATAACAGGGGTGCAAAAGCTGCAAAGGAACGAATGGTACTTGGGATGCCTGACACTCGCACTTCGAGTTTCCAAGGCTGTTCACACCCCCCAACAACGAAGGATATTTTAATAAGAATTGTGAGAGCAATTAATGGAAAGCACAAATTTGTCAGGAAAAACTTCTTTTTCAGATTGGTTCTGAGTCTAAGTCACAGGGCAAGAGACGAAGGAAACTCTTCTGGGTGGGGGGAGGTACCCCAGGAAGGGGTTCTCTTACGTCTGATTCAAAGCAGAGACCTTTACTCCTGAAGTCCTGTTCTCATGGGGCTGACATCCAAATCCCTGTTTACAGATTAAAATGCTGCTAATGCCGGCATGCAGCTGCAAATGTGTCGCCTGGAGATAGTATGCATTGCTAATCCAGTGGCAGGCTGCACTGAAACCCCATCTAGGAAGGCCTTTCTGATCAAGGATCAGCAGAAGGCGGGGACAGCTCGAGGTGACATTTGCATCGTGCATTGATAAACAGTAGTTGTCTTCAGGTACTCGAGGGACCACCCCGAAGGTAACTCCCATCCTGAATTTGTTAGAAAGTCATCTCTGCTTTCCTTCGTAGGGACATGTACATGTGTGTATGTACCCTCGGACGATATATTCTTTTGCCTGTTTTGCTTGTTTTTGTGCTTTATAAGAATTGTGTCACACTGTGTGTATTCTTCTGAAGCTTGTTAATTTTCTTTATTTTCTCAACATTATTTCCTAAGATCCAATTCATCCATATTAAAGTTTGCATCTATGGTTCAATTATTTTTGTTTCTGTATATGGTATTCTATTGTATCAAAATATCATCTCCAGTGTTCCATTGGTGGACATTTGAATTGTTCCAGTTCTTTCTTTTTTCTTTTTTTGCTTTCACTTTTTTTTTCCCTCTCCTCACTTTTTTTATTGTGGCAAAATATATATAACATAGAGTTTGCCATATTATGCATTTTCAAACACACAATTCCATGGAATTAATTGCATTCACAATGCTGTGACCACCACCTCTATTTCCAAAACTTTTTTGTCATCCTAAACATAAACTCTGTACCCATTAAGCAATGACTTCCCTTTATTCCTTCCTCTCGAATATTTGTCACCTCTTCGTGTTGGGAACATTCAAAATCCTCTCAGCTAGCTACCTGAAAGTTATACAGTAATTTGTTGTTAACTGTAGTCTCCCTATATTGCTACAGAACACTAGATCGTATTCTTCCTGTCTCTACAGTTTTGTATCAATTGACCACCCTCTCCCCAT
>NW_007740562.1:17854-19313 GCF_000696425.1 Galeopterus variegatus | reverse complement strand
TTTTTAACTCCCACGTATGAGCGAGACCATACGATATTTCTCCTTCTGTGCCTGGCTGATTTCATGCACAATTTTCTCCGGGCTCATCCATGTTATTGTGAATGACAGAATTTCATCCCTTTTTTAAGGCTGAGTAGTATTCCATGGAGCATATTTACCACATTCTCTTTATCCAGTCATCTGTTGATGGACATTTAGGTTGGCTCCATGTCTTGGCTATTGTGAATAGAGCTGCTATAAACATGGGAGTGCAGGTGTCCCTTGACATGTTGATTATTTTTTCCTTTGGCTATACACCCAGTAGTGGGATTGCTGGCTCATATGGCAGTTCTATCTGTAGATTTTTGAGAAACCACTATACTGTTTTCCATAATGGCTGCACCAATGTTCCAGTTCTTTAAAAAATGAGCAATGCTGCTGAGAACGTTCACGTAGTCGTGGTGCGCAAGTCTTTTTATACATTGTAGGATTTGATTTGCCAGTATTTTGTGAAGGACTTTTGCATCTGTGTTCATGAGAGATATTGTCGTGTAGTTTTCTTTGTAATGTCTTTGGTTTTACCAGTAGGTAATGCTGGCCTCACAGAATGAGTTTGAAAGTATTCCCTCTGCTTCTAATTTCAGAAAGAGAACGTAGATAATTGGTATAATTTCTTCCTTAAATGTTTGGTATAATTCACCAGTGAATCCATCTGATGCTTTCTGTTTTGGAAAGTTATTATTGATTCAACTNGCGCCGCCGCGCTTCCCAAGCGGCGCACTATCCAGTGCGCCACCGGGCCGGCCCCTTGCTTTCTTCTTTAATTTGTATTATTTCTTTTCTGTTTTCTTTGAATTTAATTTTCTTTTTTTCCCCTAGTTTTCTAAGTTTGAAGTTTAGATTATTGACTTTAGATCATTCTTCCTTCCTAATATAGGCATTTAATATTGTAAATTTCCATCTAAGTATTGCTTTCACACATCCCATAAATTTTGATACATTGTATTTTCATTTTTATGTAGTTCAAAATACTTTAAAATTTCTTTTAAAATTTCTCTTTTGAGACTCTATTTAAAAGTATTTAGTTTATCCAGCTGCCAAGAAGAAAAAAGAAAAAAAAAAAAAAAAAACTAGAGTGAAGCCCTTCTTCCTCAGCTCATCCCTCAATAAACCAAAACTATGTTGTTTAATTTCCAAGGATTTTGGAATTTTCCAGCTATGTTTCTGTTGTTGATTTCTAGTTTTATTGTATTGGGGTCTGAGAGCAGATATTGCATTATTTCTATTCTTTTAAATTTGTTAGGGTGGTTTTATGGCCCGGAATGTGGTCTATCTTGGTGAGTATTCCATGTGAGCTTGAGAAGAATGTGTGTTCTGCTGTTCTTGGTGGAAATAGTCCATAGATATTTATTGTATTCAGTTGATTCATGGTATTGTTGAGTTTAACTGTTCTTTTTGATATTTCTGCTTGCTAGATCCG
>NW_007740562.1:13729-15908 GCF_000696425.1 Galeopterus variegatus | reverse complement strand
GTGAGCAAACCGGCCATCCCTATATGGGATCCGAACCCGTGGCCTTGGTGTTATCAGCACTGCACTCTACCGAGTGAGCCACGGGCCGGCCCTGTTTTTTTACATTCTAAGATGATGTTGCAGAGCAGTTGCGGGGGAGGGGGAGAGAAGAAGAGGAAGGAAATGTGAAGGAAGAAGGAGAAAGGGGGGTGTGGTTGAGGCCTGTGGTACCCCCTCATGCCTGCAGGGGAGACCAGGGGGCTTCCAGCAGTGGCTTGGTGGTGGCTGGGCTGGATACAGATGTCAGGGGTATGTGGCTGAAGCCCTTGGCCCCCCACCACCCTGGATTGGGAGACCAGGGGACTTCTAGTGGTGGCTTGGTGGTCATTGCTGGGCTGGCTCTGGGTGTCAGGGGGGCAAAGCTGAAGACTTCAGCCCCCCACTGCCCAGGCTTGGGAGCCCAGGGTGCTTCCTGTGGCAGCTCAGTGGTCATCACTGGGCTGCTTATGGATGTTGGGGGGACTTGGCCAAGGTCTCCATCCCTTCTCTGGCTTGGGATCCCAGGGGGCTTCCAGTCCTTCTGGGTTTTATAGGTGTTCTTTGGTGATGTGACACCTTTACTTGATAACATCAAATTTTGTCTCTGGTCTGTGGGTGTTTTGCTTTTTCTTTCAGTTCTGTGTTGGATTATTCACTATTCCCACCATTTAAACTCTGCACTGGAACTAATTTGTTGTCCTTTGCTTACTCCTAAAATGGGGGAACTTCCTGTGGGGACCAGCACTTGAGCTGTGTGGTTGGGCTGAATTGCTGCTTTGCTGCTCCTTCCCTGGGGAAGGCTTTTTGTGCAGCTCAGGTTTTAATGGTTGACTTCTGGGTCTTGTGAGTTCTGGAACACTCATGGAAACTCTGATCTGGGCCTGAGTCTTTTCATCACACTGTACCCCATGCAATTCTATATTCCCTCTGAGTGGGAATATAGTCTCCTCTGACTGGTCCTGTGCTGAGCCCCCATGTTCTCCTGGTGGGCCCGTCTCCCCAACTGCCCATGCTCCAAACACTTCCCATGGGATGGGCAATGTGCCAGTCCCTTGTGATGATGCATCAGCTTCTGAGTGGCTCCTTTTTTCAGTTGTCCGTGGCTCCTTGCTGCTATGTGGGTCCATGGGAACCCTGTTAGTGGTCTTGCTGCCCTGAGGACCACTAAGGCCCTCTTCTCCCCTGTAGCTTCCAAGCAACTTCATCCAAAGGGCATGGCTATGGCTTTTACCAGCTCCTGCTCTGTGCACTCACCAGGGCCAGCCTTGAAGTGTCCGGGATTCGAAATGGTAGGAGAGGTTCTTTCTTTCTCTCATCGTGGCTTCTCCCACCTTCATGCTCCGTGGGTCTCTCCTCTTCCCTGAGCTCTAGTGGCCCCAGCTTGGCTGCTGGAGCTTTTTAACACTACTAAATTGGTTGATTTGTGGGAGAAAGTGACGCTGGGGACCGTCTATTCTGCCACCTTAACTGGAAGCCCCCTAATAACTTACTTGCTCTGAATTCTGCTGTGTTTGAAGTTAATATAGCTACTCCCACTTCCTTTTGATTGGTATTAGCGTGGTATACCTCTCTCTGTTCTTTTACTTTTAATTTATGTGTCTTTATATTTAAAGCAAGTTTTTTGTAAACAACATGTAGTTTTTGATACACTCTAACAATCTCTGCCTTTTAATTAGTTTATTTACATAACTGATATTCAGAGTGATTATTGATATAGTTGGGTTAAGATCTACTGTAGTAGTTGCTGTTTTCTATTTGTGCCTCATCCTTGTTCCTCCTGTTGTCTTCCACTCTTTTTCTGCCTTTTATGGTTTTAATTGAGCATTTTATATGATTCCATTTTTTCTCTCTGAGCATATCAGTTGCACTTCTTTCTTTCTTTCCTTATTTATTTATAATACTACTACTACTAATAATTTTTTTTAAAAGATGACTGGTAAGAGGATCTTAACCCTTGACCTGGTGTTGTCAGCACCGCACTCTCCCAAGTGAGCCACAGGCCGGCCCATGCACTTCTTTTTTTAAAAAAGTTATTTTTAGTGGATGTCCTAGAGTTTTCAATATATATTTACAACTAATCCAAGTCTTCTTTCAAAAACATCACCTGCCTGTTGACCTCAGGTGCTCTGCCATAGGCTCTGTGGCACTGGTGCCTGCAGTG
>NW_007740562.1:7408-13683 GCF_000696425.1 Galeopterus variegatus | reverse complement strand
TGCACTTCTTTTTTTAAAAAAGTTATTTTTAGTGGATGTCCTAGAGTTTTCAATATATATTTACAACTAATCCAAGTCTTCTTTCAAAAACATCACCTGCCTGTTGACCTCAGGTGCTCTGCCATAGGCTCTGTGGCACTGGTGCCTGCAGTGACTGTGGGAGCTGCAGGGAGGGTGCTGGGACACCCCAGAAGCTGAGAAATGGACTCGGTGGCCTTTGAAGATGTGATTGAGAACTTCACCCTGGAGAGTGGGCTATGCTGGATCTTTCCCAGAAAAAAACTTTGCAGAGATGTCATGGGGGAAATCTGTACAAGCTTGGCTTCTATAGGAAAGAAATGGGGACCCCAAAATGAAGATTGGTACAAAAATCATGGGATAAATCTAAGGTAAGCAATCATGCTGTAGACAGAGTCAGTGAAAGTAAAGAAAGTCGTCATTGTGGAGAAACTTCCAGCCACATACCAAATCTTTTCTTTAGGTGGCTATCCTGTGGGGGACCTGAACCTTTAACCTTGGTATTACAGCACCGCACTCTAACCAGCTGAGCTAACTGGACAGCCCCTCCAAATCTTAATCTGAATGAGAAAAATTCCTCCTGGGGTAAAACCATGTGAATGTAGTTTGTGTGAAAAAGTCTGCGTGTGTCGCTCATCCCTTAATAGGCACATCCCATCTCACGCTGGACCCACATGGAAGTCAGGAACACGGAGAGAAGCCCAGCACACATACGCGGTGTGGGAAGGCCCCTGTCACCTCCGCTCCTTTCAAATTCATGGAAGGACTCACGCTGGAGCGAAACCCGATGAATGTAAGGAATGTGGGAGCACCTTCGTTTCTCTCACAAGTGTTCAAAGACACAAGATAACCCCCACTGGAGACGGGCTGTGTGAGTGGAAGGTATGTGGGAAGCCTTTGACGGTCCCAGTTCCTTCTGAATGCATCGAAGGACTCACGCTGGAGAGAAATTCCACAAATGTAAACGATGTGGAAAAGTTTCCAGTTGTTCCAATTCCTTTCGAAAGCATGAAAAACTCATACTAGATAAAAGTGCTAAATCTGAGGAATGTGGAAAAGCCGTCAGTTGGCCCATATATCGACAAAAACATGTGCCAATGCGCACTGGGCAGAAACGCCATTAGTTTTAAAAATACAGGAAAGTTTAAATGTTTATCAGCCACTCTAAAAGTCATGTGAAAGTTCTTACTGCAGTGACATCCTACAAACAGCATAAATGTGAAAAGCTTGATGGAAAATAATTCATGTATAATGCTCTAAAAAATTTACAGCATGAAACAAATATTACAGAAGTAATAAATATATTATGTTTATTAGTGGCTTATTTCTTAACATGGATTTATGGATTATTGATTTCTTCTTTTACAAAGTAACGTTGAGGTGAGATGGTTCTGTAAGTACTCTGTAAGCAACAGTACGTGAGTTTAACAGCTAGTTTTATTTTTAGGCTAGTTAATAAAATTTTTCTCTTTCCAAAAAACCCCCCAAACCACTCTACTGCTCCACAGGTGATGTGAGTATCTTTTAATAACAAAATTATCCTGTTCAGATCCCCATACCAGCCAGCTGCAAAACAAAACAAAAAACCAAAATTATCCTAATTTCTTCCTCTGTCCCTTGTATCATGGCTGTCATTTATTTAGCTTGTACATAAGCGTACATGATCAAGTTCATTGTCATCATTATTTTGAAGAAACTGTTGTCTGTTAGATCAATTAAGAGTAAGAAAAACAGGGGGGAGAAGTGGCGGACTGATGGGTACAAACGTACGCTGTCCACCCTAAGTGAGTCACTGTGCCGTACGTGGTGTATTGAAACAACACGCTGAGGCTGGTGGGGAGCTCAGCTGGTTAGAGCATAGCTTCGTAACACCGAGGTCGTGGTTTGGGATCCCCTTACCAGCAGCCACAAAAAATAAAAACAACAAAAAAAGAAAACAACAACAAAAACCACACTGTACCCCACAAAAAGAAATACAAATACAATAAAAAAATGAGAAAATGAAAGTTTTCATTCTATCTTCACTTATTCCTTTTTTATGTAGATCCAGTTTTCTGACCTATATAATTTTCCTTCTCTGTAAAGAACTTCTTTTTTTAACATTTCTTGCAAGACAGGTCTATTGGTCACATAATCCCTCAATTTTTGTTTGTCTGAGAAAGTCTTTATTTCTCATTTACTTTTGAAGTATAGTTTCACATGGTACAGAATTCTAGGCTGGTGTGTATTTTTTCTCTCAACGCTTAGTGTGTATTTTTTCTCTAAACACTTTTTTTTTTTAAAAGATGACCGGTGAGGGGATCTTAACCCTTGACCTCATGGTGTCAGCACCACGCTGTCCCAAGTGAGCCAACCAGCCATCCCTATATAGGATCCGAACCCGTGGCTTTGGTGTTGTCAGCACCACACTCTCTCGAGTGGGCCACGGGCTGGCCCCTTCTCACAACACTTTAAATAGTTCACTCTCTTCTTGCTTGAATGCTGTCTGAGGAGAAGGCAGATATAATTCCTTCTTTCTTCCTTTTTAAAAAAAATTCAGTCTTTGTAGAGACCATCACAAATTGCCAATGCCAACTGTAATGCCAACTACATTGCAAGTCATCATGGTGGGGCAGGTGGTGGGAAAAGTTTCCAATCAGCAATAATCGCACAGATATACCTCGGTGGCTGCGACACTGCCACTGTGCAGAGCTCGAAGTAATTATTATCTTGCACCTTGATAGGTAGGGTGTTTTTTCCCTTTGTCTCCTGTTAGGATTGTTTTTTTATCTTTAATTTTCTGTAGTTTGAATACGATGTTCTAAGTGCAATTTTTTTGGCATTTATCCTGCTTGGCTTTCCTTGAGATTTCTGGATCTGTGGTTTGGTGTCTGACTAATTTTGGGGAAATTCTCAGTATTACTTTTCCGAATATTTCTTCTCTTCCTTTCTGTCTGGTCTTCCTGTAATGTGTATGTTATGGCTTTTGCAGTTGTCTCACAGTTACTGAAAATTCTGGTATTTTTTTTTCAGTCTTTTTTTCTCTTTGCTTTCTAGTTTTGAAGGTTTCTTTTGAGATATTCTTAAACTCAGAGACTCTTTCTTTCAGTCATGTCCAGTCTACTAACAAGCCTATCAAAGACATTCTTTGTCTGTGTCACAGTGTTTTTGATATCTAGCATTCCTTTTTGCTTATTTCTTAGAATTTCCATCTTTTGCTTACATGTCCTTCTATTCTTACATGCTGCCTACTTTATCCATTACAGCCCTTAGAACATTAATCATAGTTGTTTTAAATTCCCAGTCTGATAATTACAACATCCCTGCCATGTCTGAGTCTGGTTCTGATACCTGCCCTGTCTCTCCAAACTGTGTTACTTTGCCCTTTATTTTGTTTTACACTGTTTTCTTAGTAGCTAGACATAGTATGCAAGGTAAAAGATGTTACACCTCTTTTCCCTGTGTAACGGGTATGAAGGAAAGAATTATGTGAATACTCAAGCTCTATGTATGCATTGAGGCCCGGACAGACTGCATTTCAGTAATTTCTCCATTAGTAGGAGCAAAAATGAATGTGGCAGCTGCCTCCAAAGTTATCGTCTCCATTCATTTAACCATTATAAAAACACTAGGATATAGGCAGAATTATAACTAACAAATGGAAAACTAATAACATCACTAAAATAACAAAGTGACATTCCATAATGCAATTTGAAAAGGTTAAGTTGATCCACCAACGAAAGCTTGATCTTAGCCAACACTGTTTTTCTCCACAGCAATTTCCCCAGCATTTTTACATATCAGTCAAGTAACTAGTCTGTCCTTGAGCCAGCAACTTTGCTGTGTTACAAAGACTTTAGCCTGAGGAAAGTTTCCTGTCTTTTGCAAGGTTAACATTCTTATATGTAATTCCAAAAGGTAAGGCTAAACCTGAGACTGCAGGGCTCTGGAAAATAGACCCTGTGAAAAACATTTGCTTTATACATGTTGGTATACTCCACAAAAGAAACTGCTATAAACTAATAGACCTTTAGCAATGTGGTGGTACGACGTGGGGGTAGGGGAAGTATTCTATAGTCCTGGGATTAGGTCTCAGTCTCTTAATGTGTGTGAAACTGGGTTGTGAACTCACATGCATTTCTCGGTTTTCGCCACCCTTAGGTGTGACAGGATGGCTAGAATGGGCTGGGGTTGACCTTGTCCTTCCCCCACAAAAGTTAGGCTGTGATAAGACCCCAGCAGGTCAGCCTCTGGTGAAATAGTTTGTTGTGAGGTTAGGTCTTGTTAAGAAAAACAAAATGGTCTGGCGTTTAAAAATGGTTTCCTTATAGTGCCAAGGTCAAGGGTTTGGGTCTCTCTATCAGACAGCCACCTAAGTAAATAAATAAATAAATACATTTAAAAAAATGGTTTCTTTTTCCTTCCCCTGTTGGAAGCAAGAGGAGATGTTCTTCAGTGTTCACCGTGAGATCCTGGTGGAAGTCCAGGAGGCAAAGCTCACAAGCGCGTCCCCATCCTCCCTGCGACCGGCTCCCATGGAGTTTTTTTCCCTAGACTTGTCCACACTGAGAATCTGGCAATTCATCAGTTACAGTTCGGGTTTCCCTGCCCAGCACCGGTTCCTGTAGAGATTTCTTTGCTGCTCCAATAAGTTGTAGTTCTCTGTATTCACCTGTCTCTCCAATTTTGGGGACAGCGGTTTGCCTTGTGACATCACTTTTCTTAAAGATCTAGGACGAGCGGTGGGGTTTGTTCAGGTTTTTACTTCTCAGGACAGAGTGGTGACTTCCGAGCTCCCCACGTGCTGTACAGGGGACTGGAAGCTCCCGCCCCTGCCCCAGGGGGTTCGGAGCACCTGTTCATCTGGGGACTGATGAGAACTTGGGTGAGAGCTCTGTTCCGACCATTCCTGCACACCCAAGTCCATTCCAACTCTTTTTCTTTGGTGGCTGGCCAGTGTAGGGGTCGAACCCCGGGCCTTGGTGTTCTCCGACTCACTCTCTAACCAACCGAGCTAACCAGCCAGCCTCCATTCCAATCCTTTCTACTGCTCCGCTGGCCCTGCTTCTCCCTTTACCACCAAAGGGGCATCTGCCAGCACCAAGGGCTTCCTGGAGCAAGCTCGGAGGGTGCAGGAGAGCTTCTCGTTACAGCTTCCATCCAGACTCTCCCAGGCAGGTTGCTCAATGTTTAGAAATCTCATAAATTGGTTGTTAAACTCCTATTTGCCAAGTCAAGGTTGAATTGCAACCACAGGTTGGCTATGGGGGAGAATTTGGCAAAAGTCAATAAAAGCATTGTGTGAGAATCAATTGGCTACGTGAAAATTATAGTAAAGAGTATGCACACTTTATTGTTTTATGTAAATTGTAATTGTGTGCACACGTCTTTTATATTAGTAGGCTTATAATAATCTTGGGTGTACACATATGTGCATGTGCTTATACACTCATAGACTTGTTTTGGGAAAGGCAGTTGTTAAACATCTACCAGCACTAGTTTAATAGGAAGGAAATACCATTATAAATGCCATTGTAAAGATGTGTGGACACTTTCTTGGGTGTGGTTATGAGACATTCTTCACAATAAGGGGTCCTGGCAGCAGACTTTCTTTGGTATCTTTCTGTAAATAAGACCTGTGATTGTGGGTCCAACACATGACCTGTGTTTGCTCAGCCCACAGTCACCAGTGGGGCCTCTGTGACGTTTTGATGGCCTTGCCCCACCTCTTGTTTCAGGTCCTCCCCTTCCCCCTTGACACTTCTGTGAACTCCCTCCAGGGAGGGCGGTGGGTCAGAACGGGCCCCCTCTCCTGGTCTTTCCTCTGATTGCACGGCCTCACTCCACCTGAACTGAAAGCTGAGGGTGAGACTGTTTGCACACCCTGGTGTCAGACCTCTTCCTCTGAGAGGCTTCCTGATGGGTTTAAGCATGTTGCTGAAGCAGCCAGTGATGCTGGAGAGCAAACCTGATCTTATTATTATTGCTTGGTGTGGAGTGTTGAGGGTTGCTTTGCCTCACTCGGGGTGAGAGAGATGCAAAAAGGATTGCTCAAAGTCCATCTCTTTTGAGCAGTGAGACACCCAGAAGGGGTTAACTTCCTGGAACTCTCAAGGGAGAGGCATTCCTCCTTTGGGAAATTAACCATGAACTGGGGTTCTCTCTCTGTATTTATTCTCCAGACCAGGAAATTACAGAAAAGGAACATAGGTGGGGTTATGGCTAAGTATAGTTTAACAATAGAAGCTGGTAACATTAGTGAAATAACAAAGTGACAT
>NW_007740562.1:5555-6948 GCF_000696425.1 Galeopterus variegatus | reverse complement strand
TAAGTATAGTTTAACAATAGAAGCTGGTAACATTAGTGAAATAACAAAGTGACATTCCATAGTGCAATTTGCAAAAGGTTAAGTTCATCCACCAGCAAAAGCTTGTTCTTAGCAAACATTTTCTTTCCCTACAGCGATTTCCTTAGTATGTTTACATAACAATTAAGTAAGATTAACCTGCACCAAGGACATCTACCCTTTGAGCCAGCAACTTTGCTGTGATGTACTTCTATATCTACAACAGAGACTTTATCCTGGGGAAAGTTTCCTGTCTTTTGCAAACTCAACATTTCTATATGTAACTCTAAAAGGTTAGGTTATACCTGAAGCTACAGGGCTTTGGAGGCCAGGTCCTGTGAAATACATTTGCTTTATAAATGTTAGTGTACTCCACAGTTGAGGGACTGTGTTCACTGTAAGGTGATCAAAAACAGTCTGGGAAATAGTTTTAAAGCACATCCTGATTCTGACAAGGTTCCAGGAAACAGCAGGATTATGGAGCAGACAAAGGCAACTGCCCAAAAGGAATGCTGGACTTTAAAAACATCAGTAGGTCTTGCCGGAAAGGACACGTGCAGTGCCGGCCCTTTAAGGAATGAGGCTCTGTTATTCCTGGTTTAAAGCTCCTCTGTGGCTAACATTCCCATTCCCTCCAGGTACTAATTCTTTATCAGGACAAAGTAATCCCAAGTGATTATTTCCACTGAGGTTGGAGGTCTGTGACTTAACCAAATTCACAAATTTTTCTAGTTTTTAGTTATAGTTAGTTTATAGGTAGTTAAGTTTTGAAAAGTTTTATCAGATCTTACTTTAGGAAAAAGTTGGGACATTGGAGCATTGGTTTAGGCCAGGATTAAGCTCTGTGGGAGGTTTCAGTAGCCAGTAATGCTGCAGATCCTGTCCTCAGAGTTGGCAGTAGTTCATGCATCTGACCAAACGCCACGTGTGCAAAGCAGGTCGCTGCCTTCCTCCTGCACCCCTGGATGTCAAAGCCACAGAAACTCCAGCCGTCCCTGTGAATGTGCTTTGAGGAGAAACCAGGCGTTCTCAGCCTTGGCACTAGGGACACTCAGTGACTTAGAAAACATTTCTTAGGCTGGCCGGCTAGTTCAATGGGATAGAGCACAGCCTTATAACACCAAGGCCATGAGTTCAGACATCCATACTGGCCAGCCACAAAGAAAGAAAAAAAGAAAATGTTTCGATCTAGGACATCAGGAAGGTTTTATACCATTTGACCCCAGATAGTAGTTGTGCTTTTCTACTCATATATTTTCTTTAGCTCGTACTTAGGAGTAACATTCTCCTGACTGTAGGAAATCCAATTTCAGTTACTTTTTTTTTTTTTCCTTTTTGTCTTTTTCCGTGTCCGGCAATGGATCGCAACCCTCAG
>NW_007740562.1:1585-2846 GCF_000696425.1 Galeopterus variegatus | reverse complement strand
AAAATGTGGAAGTAGCTTTGGAACTGGGTGTTGAAGAGAGGCTGGCAGAATTTGAAGGGGCAGCTAGAAAAAGCCTTGCTGCTGGTGGGAGTTTAGAAGACAAGAAAACCAGGGAAAGTTTGGAACTTCTTAGAGACTGGTTAAATGATGGTGAGCAAAATGCTGATAGAAATATGGACAGTAAAGGTCATTCTGAGAAGGTCTCAGATATAAATGAGAAGGGACTTATTGGACCCTGGGGCAAAGATCACCCTTGCTATGAACTGGCAAGGAACTTGGCTGCATTCTGGTCATGCCTCAAAGTTTTATGGAATGTGAAACTTCACGGTGCTGATCCAGGGTATTTGGTGGAAGAGATTTCTAAAGCATTAAGGAAGCTGCATGGCTACTTGCAACCGCCTGTGCTGAGTTATAGCAGAAAAGGAATGAGGTAAAGGCAGAATTTAAAATTCAAAAGAAAGCAGAGGGAAAAACATTGGAAAACTTTCAGCCTGGCCACAAAAGCAAGGATATAACCCAGTGACCCTTTGCTAAGGAGATGAGTACAGAAGAAAGAGATCATCAAGAGAAGGGAAAAAAGGCCTTGAAGGCATCTCAGAGGCTGCCTCTTCCATTACAGGCCCAGAGGCCTAGGGAGACAGAATGGTCTCAGGAACAGGCCTGAGGTGCCCTTCATGGGCTTGCTGCCCATGGCCACCTTGGGATGCTGCTCTCCACACCAGTGCCCCAGTGGCTTTAGCTGCTCCAGCCATGCCTAAATTGGCCCCAGGTGTGGCTTGACCTGCAGCTTTGGAAGACACAAACTGGAAGCCTTGGTGGCTTCCGTGTCATGGAGCTAGGAGGCTTGGGAGCCTCCACCTCAATTTCAAAGGATGTATGGAAAAGCCTGGGGACCTAGGAAGAGATCTGTCACAGGGGCAGAGTCACCACAGAGAGCCTTCACTAGAGCAATGCTGAGGGGAAACGTGGGGTCAGAGTTGCAGCAGAAAACACCCACCATTGCCATGTCTAGTGGAGCCATGAGAGCAGGACCGCCATGGAGACCCCAGGCCTGTAGGGCTAACAGCATGCAATGCTGGCCTGGGAGAGTTAAGGTGTGGCCAGAGACCAGGAAAGCCATAGGAGCAGAGCTGCCCATGGACCTGGGGACCCAACCCCCCCATCAGAGTGCAGAAGAGGTCGAACATGGAGTCAAGGTACAGATTTGATGCCGGCTCTGCTGGGCTTTGGATTTGTTTGGGACCTGTTACCCCTTTAGGCT
>NW_007740562.1:0-378 GCF_000696425.1 Galeopterus variegatus | reverse complement strand
CTCGTTGGCTAGAGCCACAGCTCTGAGCCTGGCCCCCAGGCCCCGCACACGGCCCACCCTCCAGCTCTCAGGCTTTGCTCCCGCGCCCCTCGCCTCCGATGGCAGCTGAGCCAAGGCCGCGACTGCTCGCTTTGCCCTTCCTGCGTCCTGGGCTTTTCCTCACCGGGGCTTCCTTCTCCCCATGAGTCTGTATGAAAATGTCACCCACCCTTCAGGGTCCGGCACAAACAGTCCTTTCCGCACGAAGGCTGCTGGCTTTCCTTCCCCTGGAAGAAAGCTATTTCTCCTGGAAACTTGTCAGGACGCTCTGAGGCTAGTTTAGAAGGAGGGATTTGTCCTCCAGGATGAATTTTGTCAAGGACAGACAGAGGGAAGAGG
>NW_007740561.1:27135-29565 GCF_000696425.1 Galeopterus variegatus | reverse complement strand
TGTTGATTTTCAATAATTGTGTAAAATGTGTGGTGGTTAGTATAGTATACTGATCTATACTGTAGATCAGTATAGTTAGCTTATTCATCATTATAATACACAATCATTCTTTGTGTCCAATGATCAATTCCTCATTAGCCCCCCTTGCTATACCCCCCTCCCCTTTTCCACCTCTAGTTTTCTAGAAGTTCAACATACTACTGTGATTGTTGTTTGTTTCTTTCTTTCTCTCTGTCTCTCTTTATTGTTCATTTGTTTATTTATGGATACAGTTCCCAGTTATGCGTAAGAACATACAGTATTTCTTTTTCTGTACCTGGGATGTTTGACTTAGGATAATTTTATCCAGTCTCATCCATGTTGTTGCAAATGGCAGAATTTCATTCTTTTTTATGGCTGAATAGTATTCCATTGTGTATATTTACCACAATTTCCTTATCCAGTCATCCATTGATGGACATTAGGTTGGTTCCATCACCTGGCCATTGTAAATAGAGCTGTAATAAACATGGGAGTGCAGGTATGCCTTCAACCTGATGTTTTCCAATCCTCTGGATATATTCTAAAGTACAGTGCTTATGTCATTGAGCACTGCCAGAACAAGGCCTCTAGATGGCTCCACAAAAGTTCTGAGGCTTGATTTCATTCAGAGCTGGTCCCCTGTCCCACACCCCACATCCCACTTCAGCATCTTACTCATGCCTGGTGGACTTGTCTTCCACTTCTCCTTCCATTCTAAGGCTGCCAAGGTAGCAGCTGTCTAGAAAAACTGTCTGGATTCCATTCCCTGGATCAAGCTTCTTAGAGGTCTGTGAGTCTGTTTTGACCAGAGGATGCTGGAAAACGCTCCATTAATCTACACTTCCACCTTGGCTGAGCCCCTGGAATGCTTCTGGCTGATTTCTTCTCTTTGACTCCCCTTCCCACAGCTCCTCTGGCTTTTTGCCCCTAAGTCCTGACACCATCCTTCCAAAACTCAGTTAAAAAAATCAACGGTTTCCCTTCTCAGTGAGACAGGAGTTGGCAGGGACCAGAGGGAGTTCTTCAGGTTCTACACCTTGCTGGAAGGGAGGCTTAAATTTTAACACACTTGAATATATTCATGAGAAACACCTAAAAGACTTTCTTGCTAACACGGACCATCTCTGACATCATGTACATTTTGTGCTGACTGTGTCAATTTCCAAAGGACACAGCCCACATGCCCCCATCTCTTCTCCACTGGTGTGCTAGAGCCAGCTCATATCAGTTGGAGACAGATGATTTTTAATATTTGTAATTAAAACAAATTTAATTTGTTTTAACTTTTTTTGACTTTCAGGATCTGGTTGACACTGAGGTGGTAGCTTGAAATTGGCCATGGTGGGAGCAGTTACACCACAGAAATTGGCAAGCACTACAAATAAGGGCATCACCCCTCACCCCCAGGGTTGTTAAATATTTACTAGCTGGTTTCTGCCCTCCTCCAAGAAACTACATGTGGGGAGGGGGAAACTGCATCTTAATCCTTAAATAAAAGTTTAGAAAATAGATTTAAAAAATCAGCCAGGATACCACAGTATTTCCTCCCAATTTTTGTCCTCAAGAAAACTTATGTTTTCCTTCTAACCATTATAGTGTATCTGTAATTTAATATTTTTTTACATCACATCATAAGTATTTGCCATGACAATATGCAGCTTTTATTATTACCATTTTAATACTAATTCCTCTATGTGTTCATTTTTCATTCCCATGAACATTTTAGAGTCTATATAATATTGTTCATTTTTAAAATACAACTTACAAGTGATACATTACCAGATTCTTATAACGAGACTCAAACAATGCGGAAGCGTGAGGCTCACTGCCACCCTACCCACAGCACCCCACACAACCCCCTCCTGTCTCCACTCTGGTGGGGGCCACGTTTGTTCAGCGGACTTTCCTCCACATCATTCCTATTTCCTTACAGACATGTTGACATATACACTTAACCAAAAACATTTGGGGGAATATTTACATAAATGAAATCATTTTATGTAACAGTACGTGTCAATGAATTCTGGTTTTTGCTTATACTTGAGTCTTTTTTATATACCATTGCACAGAGTTCCAAGTCTGGAGATATCAAAATTTAGGCTTCTCCTTTACTGGAGATTCTAAGAGTTGTGTTCAAGGACAGTACACTTTAAATTGTAACATGCTGCCAACAATTTAGAAAAAAAAGCAAACAACATATAGATGCCTCTTTCCCTACATTTTTGCAAAATTTTGAATATAGTCAAAATTTTTTTCAAATTTCCCAATCAAATGAACAAATACTGGGTATATTGTGACTTTAATTTGCATGCTCGTCTAGAAATGAGGTTGAGCATCTTTTCATATCTGACCTTTACATTTTTTTTCTGCAAACATCTTTGTCATATCATTTGCCTAGATTTTGATTGG
>NW_007740561.1:24623-25297 GCF_000696425.1 Galeopterus variegatus | reverse complement strand
TATATTGTGACTTTAATTTGCATGCTCGTCTAGAAATGAGGTTGAGCATCTTTTCATATCTGTCCTTTACATTTTTTTCTGCAAACATCTTTGTCATATTATTTGCCTAGATTTTGATTGAATTGTCTTAATCTTTCATTATTGATTTAAGGAATACTTTTTTTTTTTACCAATATTTTATCTTTTAAATGTGTTGTAAATATTTTCTACTAATCTGTTACTTGGCTTTTAACTTTGCTTGTAATCTATTTTTCTATACTGTACATAAATCCTAAATATTTATGAGACCAAACCTGACAATCTTTTTGTTTATGATTTCTGTTATTAGTGCTGGTTATGGATTTATGTGTAAACTCCAGTCTCAGTGACCACACACATACACACACACAAATTATTATTACTTTTTTTGACCGGTAAGGGGATGGCGACCCTCAGCACGGTGTTGTCCGCACCACACTCAGCCAGTGAGTGCACCAGCCATCCCTATATAGGATCCGAACCCGTGGCCTTGGAACTACCAGCACTACACTCTTCTGAGTGAGCCACAGACCCCCAATTTTTTTTTTTTCTAATGTAATGTTCCTGCTCCAGCAGCCCTTCTTGGCTGCTCTCCTCCAGGCAGTGACTCAGGGATCTGAGGTGCTTCCATTGGCGTGTCTGCCATTCCAGAGGCT
>NW_007740561.1:18045-22810 GCF_000696425.1 Galeopterus variegatus | reverse complement strand
TAGGAACCGGTTCAAAATCCTAAGAGAAGGGGTCGGCGTGGCCTCACTTGTTTTTCTGAGTACATCACATGCACCTCTGGCCTCTGACCAGCTCACAAATAGGCCACCAATGTGGTCAAATCCACTGCCTAAGCAGGCTGGGAGGAAAGAGTTGCTTTGAGAAGACACCCCAAAATTATATTCCACAGTTCAATAAGTCAGTTGCAAAAGTACAAAATACAGGTGTAGAAACTGCAGCTTGCCACTTGAAATATTGGCTTGGGGGATTTCAATAACAGTAAACTCAGTCGGAGCCATCAGTGAGGTGTGGCTGTTGAATCCATGTACTCAGAGCATCTTAGGTGCCTGGCCCCATCAGATTGGCCACCCCGGGAACTCAGGGAAGGCCCAGAGCAGATTCTGATGGCCACCATATTGCAATCCGCTGATTTGGCCATGAAAAGGGACTGTCCCTCTGGGCTTGATGAAAGTTGGGCCTCATATTATGTATTCAGTTCTAGGAACCCAGAGAGCGACAGGAGGTGGTGACGAGTGTCAGCACCACGCTACATGGAGACGTCTGGAGAAACTGGACACTTTGGCCTCCAGGGAGGGAATGGGAGAGACAATTGCTGAGTTCAACTATTTAAATGACTTTCATACAGAAGCATCACGTACTTATAGAATTCCAAGGGGCAAAGCCAGTTTCAAAGGGTGACAGCCACAGGAAAAAAGATATTATCTTAATTTAGAAGCTATTAAAAAGTAGAATGAATATTCTCCAGATGGGAGCCAGAACAAATAATGTTTTGAAAGTGTTATTATAGCATCCACAAGTGTGTTATACTTAGTAAAACTATTTCTGAGCCTTAGAATCAAACCTTTTTTGCTTGAGTTTTTTAATCCAAAAACCAAGGCTCCAGTTAATGGAAAGTTTCCTGAGTCAGACAGAGTGGTGACATCCTGGGCCAGGTAAGTCTGAATGTGGGAGGTGCCTCACCTCCTGATGGCCCAGGGATTGTCAGGTGATGCTGAATCCNGGGCTGTATTTGTGGCTTAATGCCGCCACTCTATAATCCATCCCTGGGCTATGCATTTTGCTTGCATTCTGGCTCAGCAGAAACAGAGCTCAGCTTAGCAGTGACCTCTGTTACCTATTTCCCAGTCAAAATGAACATTTTCTGTGGATGCTGCACCCCTGGTCTGCTCACTCCACTCACCAGAGCTGTAACCTTGTGTGGTTCTTTTTTTATTATCATCCTCGGTCAACACATCTAAACCATGTCAGTGATAAAATACTCCCATAAAAAAATCTTTTACTGTCTAACCTATTTACTACCTGACCCTTTCCAGAAATCTGACTTATTAAAGCAATAATGGAAATAACGTACACATCAGGTTTTCTCCCTCAAGTCCCTTAATCTTCTTCCTTCATGCCCTGGCAGTGGTCAGGGCCTGGGATGTGGTCCCCAGGGAGCAGAATGCATGTGACACCCTCCAGTTTTGTAGCCCATGTGGGCAGTGTGTAGGGGTTGCAGGCTCTCCCTTCTAAGTATACATTACCTTGCTCTTTCATCTGTGATCCTAAGCTCCTAGGAATTTCTTTTCATTTAAGAGGACATTTTTTGGTAGGAATAGATACTACACTTGATCTTAGCCAAAAGGCTGAGGAGAAATAAGAGGACATTATCTGTCCCTTCTGCAAATACAGTTCTTTAACAAATACCATTCAGGTGACAGTCCCCCTCCAAACTGAGGACACTGCTACTCTCCTGCTTCTGGAGAAATCCCATGTTGTTCTGGGTAAAAGTAGTACTCACTCTCCTGAAGCAGCCCTGAAGGTGGAGAAACAGCAGTAACAGCAAAATGAACATTTTTCCTCCCCTCACATGTATGATCAAAGCAGGCCGTGCTGGGGCACACGCCATGCTGTGTGCAGAGAGGCCAAGACATGAGAACGCCTGCCTTTGCCAGCCCTGAAACCACTCAGTTCCTACTTAGATTTGGCATTCATTTTTAGATGATATCAACTGGATATTTCTGTAGAGATGTCTTGATAAAATCCGATTAGCCCTAGTACTTATCAGAGTAAGGAGACATACACAGAAGAAAAAGTGAGGCCGCGCAGGAAGAGACCTGGCATTCGTCAATTGAGCCAGTAAGGATTCCTGGATGCAGACAGATTCTAACTCACTTAAGCGAAGTATTGGAAGATTGTCAGGCGGCCTGTAGCCTCAAGAGGAGAACTGGAGAGCCAGGCTCAGAACCAGAGCAGGAGCAGAGAGGAGGAGGAGGAGCCAGGAGCACATGTGCTGGAAGGAGTCTCCTGTCTCCCAGGGGTGCTGCTGCCAACACCATGTTCTCTCTCCACCTCTCGGCCACCCTCCTGGCTCCAGCATCACCCCCCAAAACTGTCTCTAAGTGACCCACCATCTCTGACTCATTGATCGGGAGCCCCCCGTGGGAGCTTCCAGTGAACCGGCCTAGATTTTGTACCCCATCCTAGCTTCCAGGAGGCGGGAGAGAGAGTGGCTGGCTCCCTTCAGCTTGCAGAGAGAATGAGCAATTGAGTGAGAGGGGAGTGATGTCTTCAGGATATGGCCAAACTCCATCCACTATTAGCCAATGCCACCAGACGACGAGAGCTTGTGCACCTTCCTGACTTTAAGGAAAGAGGAATCACAGGACGCAGGACTCCCAATCAGCGACCAAGTCTGTGTGGTTAACTAGGGTTTGTATTATTTTTCTGTAGCTGCACAACAAACTCCTACAAACTTCATGGTTTAAAACACCCATTTATTATCTCCTAGTTTCTGTGGGTCAGGGGTCCGGGCACAGCTTGGCTGGATCCTCTGCTTAGGGTTTCATAAAACTGCCATCAAGGGACAAGTCATGGCTGAGTCTCATATGAGGCTTATGGTCCTGTTCCAGGCTCTCCTGGTTGTTGGCAGAATTCAGCTCCTTGAAGCTGTAGAACCACCTGCCACCGAGCTGCAGTGGCTCCGCTGTGCTCCAAATGCCATGGAGTTGCCACAGACCCCACACGGGACCCCAAGCCACATGGACATGCAGTGTCTCCAAGGCTCGTGGCAGAGCTGCTGGCTGTGCCACCTGGTCCAGCTGGAGCACCTCCAGTGTCTGAGCTCACACCGCCAGTCTGCTGGTAAACCCGCACCTGCCCAAAGTTGGTGTGAGCTGCCCCTGCCTTAAGAAGCCCAGGCAGTACTGTAATGTGTTTCCTTCTTAGCGATGGCGGTATGAGGACCAGCAAATTGTTTTCCCTTCAGAGAAAATATACTGGCATTACCCTCGGCAAGTTCACTCACATGCCAGGCTTCACTGTTTCATCAGTCAAGGTTCTCCAGAGATACAGAACAAACAGGATATCTATACCTATATCTGCATCTGTATCTATGTCGGCATCACCTGTACCTATATCTAACCTATTTTCATATCTATGTCTATATCTATCTATATCTGTATCTACATGTAATCTATTTTTATATCTATATCTTATCTGTATCTATATTAGTCCATTTTTATGTCTGTATCTGTATCTATATCTGTATCTAATCCATTGTTATATCTATATCTAATCTATCTTTGTATCTATACCTACATCTATATCTATATATGTATCTATATCTAATCTATTTTATAATCTATATCTAATCTATTTTTGTATCTATATCTGTATCCGTATCCTATCTAGAGAGAGAGAGAGAGATTTTAAGAAAACGGCTCATATGACCGATAGGATGGGCGAGTCTGCAATCAGCAGGCAGGCAGGCTGGAGACGCAGGGGAGAGCTGATGCTGCAGCCTTGAGTCTGAAGGCTGCAAACTCAGGCAGGATTTCTTTGTTGCTGTCTGCAGGCAGAATTTCTCCTGCAAAAAACCTCAGCCATCGCTCTAAGGCCTCCAGGGTGACCTGCTCTAATTACCATCAGCTGACTGTGAGTGTTAATCCCGTCTACGAAGTACCTTCACAGCTAGGCTGGTGTTTGACCAAACAATAGGGCACCATAGCCAGGTTGACAAATAAAATCAACCATCTCATATCTTACGAGATTTCTCTTTCCTCCTCCTTAGGGCCACCTGCTGTTTTCTGCACCCTCAGCAAGGGCTCGCACACCTATTTCCAAGATATTCCCGATGTAAGCCAGCACTGTCTGCAATTTATTTGGTTGGGAATGTTCTAGCCTTCCACTGATGCAAAACAAACCCCCCAAACAGTAGCTTAAAAAGATGCACCCACATACTGTTAGTACCTCTCCTGGTTCTGCAGCTTGACTGAGCTCAGCTAGAGAGTCCTCCCTGGGATCTCTCACATGGTTATTGTCAAAAGGCAGCCACAGCTGGAAGCTCGTGAGGCTTCTTCATTTGTATGTCTGGCTCCTGGGCTGGAGGGACTCAAACTTCTGGGAGCTGTAACAGCTGGGGCCTCTGTGTGGTCATTTCATTTGGCAGACCCAGGGTTGCTGGACTTCTCACAGGACAGCTGGAGGCTTCCAGAGCAAGTGTCCCAAGAGAAAGGGGCACAGCAAAGTGGCCTCTGCTAGCCATGCCTGGGAAGTCACACAGCATCCCAAAGGCCCACCCAGGTCCAAGGGCAGGCTACACAGAATCCACAGACATTTCACTCTGAAATTCCTCCCCCCAGGATTGACTATAATTGTAGACCTGTCCTCTCACAGGGCAGTCTCTCTGGGCAGCACATTACAATGCCTTTAGAAAGAAGCGGGGAGGGTGCTTTCATGCATGTGGCTGGCTCAGGTGCTCTGAGT
>NW_007740561.1:16199-17767 GCF_000696425.1 Galeopterus variegatus | reverse complement strand
GCCTGGGAAGTCACACAGCATCCCAAAGGCCCACCCAGGTCCAAGGGCAGGCTACACAGAATCCACAGACATTTCACTCTGAAATTCCTCCCCCCAGGATTGACTATAATTGTAGACCTGTCCTCTCACAGGGCAGTCTCTCTGGGCAGCACATTACAACGCCTTTAGAAAGAAGCGGGGAGGGTGCTTTCATGCATGTGGCTGGCTCAGGTGCTCTGAGTTTCCTTGTCCCTGCATATGTCCCTGTCGCAGTGTTCAGTGCCACTACTTCCCATCTGATGCTTAACTATCACAGAGGGCCCTTTACATTCAATTGTTACTGTAACATGAAAAGCCACAGATCAAACTCTACTTTTGATTCTTAGCTACCATCACCCCGTGGGAAGGAGAGATGGGAAGAAGAGATAAGAGATTCTATTAACACACATCTTAGGAAGACCCTGGTTTGGGGACATATGTTGGGATTCAAACTTCTGTTTCTTTCTTCTCTCCAGTGCCAGGAAAAGCAGTCATTCTATATTAGAGACCAAGAGGACTTGAATGGCTAATATGCTAAACTCTGTCTTATAATTGTGGCAAATTGGCTGCAGAAGTATTGACTTTTCTGAGCACTTTAGCCCAAGTAAGCACAGGGAAAAATGTAAGACATAATTTCATTTTTCACCATTGGATTCTATTTCAGTTTTCTATACTTGAATATAAAACCACCCCACAACTTAGTGGCTTCAAAACAACACTTTGAGTTGCTCATGGTGGGTTGACCCCTGTTGGTCTTGCCTGGGGTCACTCGTGGCTAAACTGAGCTGGTGGATGGACTGAGCTAGAAGCTCTTTGGGTCAACAGCTGTATGGTTGAGGCAGCTCAGCTCCCCTCCACGTGCCTCTCCAAACCTTCCTAGAACCCCCGGAATAGTGTCCGACCCCTGTTTTACATTCTAATGGCCCTCTGCGTTTCTCCTTTGTTGTACTTATTACTATTGCAATTTAAAACTTATCATAGCTTGTCAAACACCGGTCTTCCCTACTCCAATGTAAAGCCCACAAGGGCAGGGACTGCAGTTGTCTTGTTTGGAATCGCATTCTCAGCGTGGCAAGGTGCAGGCCACGTATCAGGGCAGCACATGGTACGGTCACAGAATGAATGGAGTAATAATTGCAGGGAAACAATAAATTCAAATCCTGGTTCACACACTTAGTAGTTACAAAGCTTGAAAATCAGTTTCCACCTGCAAAATAGGGAATGTAGTAACCTTCTCTCTGGGTTGCTGTAAAGATGAAAGCAGAAAACATACACACGTGTACCGAGCACGTGCCGCCCTGACAAGCATGTGGGCAGCTGTCAGCCTGAGCTTAACCACATGGTGGGGTTGTTCCATACAGGACCAATGGGTGAGTCATGGCACCTTATAGGCCACTGGTACCTTCTGAGAAATTCAAGGAAATTCAGAGGATAACGGAGTTACTTTGAAAAAAGGAGGCTGGGAATGTGCGGATTAGTCATAGAATTAATATCTGATGCATGTGGTAGCCAAGAATTGACATAGCTGGTGAGTGTCAACCTGAGGCTGT
>NW_007740561.1:15074-15936 GCF_000696425.1 Galeopterus variegatus | reverse complement strand
CGTTTGGGTGGGATGGGCGGGAGGCGGCACGTGCAGATGCAAGCATCAGTGTCAAGCACACAAGGAATAGTGAGTGCAGCAGCCTGGGGGCCGCTGGTGTGTTTGAGGGCCGGAGCGCAGGACATGGAGAGGGGCGACAACAACATGCAAATGGAGGGGTCGGAGGGACGAGGTCACATCAGCCAGGCAAGCGGTTTGGGTTTTACTCTAAGTGCATGGAGAGGCGTCCGGGGGAACTGATCACTCTGAAATGGGGGCGCCGGCTGCTGACAGTGAGGCAGCCAGAGGGCTGGCAAAGAAGATGAAAAACCAGGTGTGGCCCATTTTCTTTTCATATTTCTACTTTTGTAAGTTTTGAAATTTACTTTTTAATTGAAACATAATTGATTATACGTATTTGTGGGGTACGGATACGATTATCAGTATTAGTGTACAATATGTGATGATCAGATCAGTGTTATCAGCATGCTCATCATTACAAATCACATGTATTCGTTGTGTCTGTTGCCTAATTGCTCCCTAATCCCCTTCCCCCTCCCCCTTTCCCACCTCTAGTATCTATAGGTCTGTTCTCTCTTTCTGAAAGTTCAACATATTATTGTGGTTGTCTGTCTGTCCTTCCTTCCTTCCTTCCTTCCCTCACTTCTCACCCCCAGGAGCCTGAGGCAGGTGTGGGAGTCTCAGGTGTGAACAGTGAACCAGGTGCTCACAAACAGGAAAGTGCTGATGCCAACAAGCCCTGAAGCCCAGGGACAGGGACGAATGGGTCACCAGACAGACCCCTCTTGCTTCCTTCTCCTAAAGTTTGGGGTGTGGACGATGTTGCAGGAGGAGCCTGGGAAACGCCATGGAGGTGATGAGA
>NW_007740561.1:12693-14223 GCF_000696425.1 Galeopterus variegatus | reverse complement strand
AAGTTTGGGGTGTGGACGATGTTGCAGGAGGAGCCTGGGAAACGCCATGGAGGTGATGAGAGCTTCGACATGGGTCCCTGTACTTCTGGATGTCCCTTGCGTGAACTCAGCCTCTCCTTTCAGTTTCAAACCTGCTAAGATGGAAACGTCCAGGTGAATAGTCTGTTGTGATGGTCACTCGGGAAACTAAGTCCTGAGTGCTTTGGCTGGTGAAAGAACTACCTCTGCCCATGTAGCTCTGCCCAGCTCTGTCCTTAAATTTGGAAGGATGTCTGATGGGATTTGCCTCCATGAACTACCAGCCTGTCCAGGTGGACACATGTGTCTGAGAAAAGCACTAACTTGCAATGTTTTAAAGTCTCTTAAAAGCTTACTTTGACCTGTTCTTTTCAAATCATTTCTTTCCCCCAACAAAGACCCCCAAAATTACCTGAAAGAAAACCCATGTTCATGCTTTGTAAGGGTGGGAACACATCTGTATCTGAAGGAAGCTGTGGGGGTCTCAAGGCTGCACAGGGGTCCACTTGGCAGTGGAGGTGGGGCTGGGGCAAGACATTGCATGTCCTGGAGACGGTATGTCCAGGTGTCAATGCTGCTGTGCAGGGTTCTCCAGCTGACTGACCCTGGAGATTAGCTTTGCTCCACAGCAGCTTGCAGAGTGAACCTCAGAAAACAAAGCCCTATTTCTGCATTGATTTACATGATAAAATCAGAATTTCTTTCCCATGGAAAACAGTTTTAGCCACAACTTATAATAAAATATTAGACTTTAAAATATTGCTACTTTAGAAGGAAAATTACAATTTTCCCAGGATAGTGGCCAAAAAACAAATCACAAATCATACACTCTGTATTAAAAGTTTAGGAACCCTGTCAGAAGTTACATTCACTTGCACAAAACCCACAGGAGGGTAGATAGTCTCAATTTTGAAACTGTGAACTTCTAGCTATTTCTTTTAAAAGGGTTTATCTTTTGAGTGTGTCTTTTCATTGTTTCCCAAATATATTTTAACCTTTGTTTGCCATCATTCAAGTCTTGTCATGCTAATGGTCTCTTTTTCTTTTATTGAAACAACGTTTAGATGATTTTTTTGTAAGTATAAGTATTTGCGCAGAATCAAGTTTCAAAGTTCAAGTTAGAAGGAATGTTAAGAAAATATAGTTCTATCTTTCACCATCAGAAGGAAGTCCCTTAACAAGGCCCCTGGCAGACAGTGACCAACCCTCCCTGAGCGTGTTCTGGGAAAGGCACGCACCCCATTTCAAGACTGTCCACTGCATTGTTGTGGGAGAGCTATCACCCAAGCGAGCTCTCCTCCCTTGGACTAGGGAACGTCTGCCTCCCTGTCCAGGAGCCTCTCCTGCTGTGACAACACGGGACCACAGCAATCCACTCTACATTATAGCCCTTGCTCTGCGGAGGTCTCGAAGTCTGTGCCTCCCTCGTGCAGGTCAGCTTTGCTGCATCTGTGAGCGAACAAGCCAGCCAAGAGCAAAGTGACAGACACCGCATGGTACTCCTTCCCATGT
>NW_007740561.1:9946-11632 GCF_000696425.1 Galeopterus variegatus | reverse complement strand
GTGAGCGAACAAGCCAGCCAAGAGCAAAGTGACAGACACCGCATGGTACTCCTTCCCATGTGTACAGCCCAGTTTCTCCACCTGATCTTCATGGATTCCCAAGCCTGCTCCTCCTCCCACTCAGCATTCCCACGGGGCTCTGTGCAATCAGAACCCACAACCTCCTACGGCCAAGTTCATGGGGACACTGCATGCACTTCTGGGGGAAGACTGACACTGGTGAAACAGAGCATGAGGGAAGAGCAACCAGAGTCCCTGCCTGGACAGGCCACCAGTGTTCCCAGATTCTGGGGACATTCCAGGAATAATGCGAGGCATTTGTTTGCTCACTAGGCTGTCTTGGTTGTGCTGGGAAATGTATACCACAGATTATTCAAATCAAGGGGAAAATTTAGAATACTCTGTCAAGGACAGACATGGTGCAGACAAGCCTTCAGTCCCATACAAGGAGGATCTTCCCCTGCTCCTTACAGGATGTGGTCTGACTCTCCAAAGTCTACCACAGACTCTGTGGTGTCCTGAAGCCCCTGGGAGAAGCTGCTGCATTTTGCTATTCTAGGTGTTTCTTCATATCCTGTAATGTTATTACTCACCCCAAGGAAAGGCTGATTCTTGCTCTTACCACTGCTTGGCATGGGCCATGCTAAGTTCTGTTGATTTCTTTTGTTTTGTTTTTTTATTTGTTTGTTTATTTGCTTTCCAGCTTTAATGAGGTATCATTGACAAATAAAAATTGCATACATTTAAAGTATACAATGTAATGATTTTATATACACTTACATTGTGAAATGATCACCACAGTAAAATTAATCACATCCATCACCTCACATAGTCACCATTTGTGTGTGGGTNGATCACCACAGTAAAATTAATCACATCCATCACCTCACATAGTCACCATTTGTGTGTGGGTGGAGGGGAAGACACTTTAGATCTACTCTCTTAGCAGATTTCAAGTGTACAGAACAGTATCATTAACTACAGTCACCTGCTCTACAGTAGATCCCTGGAACTTATTCATCTTATAACTAAGTTGAAGATCTTTACCCTTTGACCAACATGTTCCCATTTCCCCTTCCACATCCCCTAGCAACCACCATTCTACTCTCTGCTTCTACTAATTCAACTTTTCTAGGTTCTACATGTAAGTGAGATGTTACAGTATTTGCTTTTCTCTGTCTCGCTTGTTTCACTTAGCACAATGTTCTCCAGGCTCATCCACATTGCTGCAAATGGCAGGATTCCTTCTTTTTATGGCTGAATAATATTCCATTGTACACATATGCCACATTGTCATTATTTATTTAGCTGTCAACAGACATGGGTTGATTTCTTATCTTGGCTATTATGAATAATGCTGCAATGAAAAAATTTTTTCTAACAATAATGTAGAACCAAAAAAGACCCCAAATAGCAAAAGCAATCTTAAGAAAGAAAAATAAAACTGGGGGCATCACCTACCTGCTTTGCAACTATATTGCAAGGCTATAGTAATCAAAACAGCATGGTACTGGCATATAAACAGACACATAGACCAATGGAACAGAATCAAGAGCCCAGAAATAAACTCATGCATATATATTCAACTAATCTTCAACAAATGGTGTTGGCAAAACTGTATCTCACCATGTAAAAGAATGAAATTGGACTCTTATCTTACATCATATACAAAAATTAACTCAAAAT
>NW_007740561.1:6839-8555 GCF_000696425.1 Galeopterus variegatus | reverse complement strand
TATCCCAAGATAACCCCCCGCTGCTGCTTGAAGACGGACAGGACGCCAGAAGTCTCAGGGGATGATCTCATTGATCCCCATTGGTCCCACGATCCTCATTTAACCCACGCTCCACATTGGCCCCATAATCTTCACTGGTCCCATCCTCATCACCCCCAAATCCTCAGAAACCCCATGATCTTCATTGCTCCTGTGATCCTCACTGACTCCCATTATCCTCATTGGTTCCATGATCCTCAGTGACTTCATGATCCTCAGTGACCTCACGATCCTCAGTGACCTCATGATTCTCAGTGATCCCCCCCAATGATCCTCGTGACTTCATGATCCTCAGTGAAACCCACAATCCTCATTGACTCATATTCTTCATTGAAAAAAATTTTTCTAATTTTGATATGGTCCAATCCATTAAGTATTTTGCTTATTCTTCATGCTTTCAGGGTCCTGTTTAAAACATCTTTCCACATCCCAAGATTGCTAAGATGTTTTATGTTTTCTTCCATTAACTTTATAGTTTCACTTTTTGCATCTAGGTTTTTACCTTTTTTTGTCCATTTGCAGCATGATGTAAGGATTCACCTTTATTTTTCTCAACTTAGGGAACCAGTTTTGCCATCAATGTTCATTAAATAAGCTACCCTTTTTTGTGAATGTGTAATGTCACGTCGTATGTAAAAGGCACCTGTGGACTCTTAGATCTGTTTCCAGGCTCTTAATTCTGATCCACTGGTTTCTTTGCATGACCTTTTCCTGGTACCATGCTGTTGTCTCTTGATGTGGGTTTGGTTTTTAATTACTACGGCTTTGTAATATGTCTAAACATGGGGTAAGATGGGTTTCTTACCCCACCCCCTCTGCTCTTTGTTCAAAGTGCAGGATATTTATTCCTCCAAAGAAATTTTAAGAATCAATTTTTTTGTTTCCCAAAATACTCTGCTAGGATTTTTACGGTAGTCATATTAAACATTAGAAAAATCAGCTTGACAATACATTAAGTCTTCCCATCCATAAATATGGTCTAATTTTCCATTTAGTCAAGTCTTTTTTCATGTCCTTTAATAGAAAGTTAAAAGTTTTTCCCCAGAAACACCTTTTACTTTCTTATTAGATAATGCGTAGGTAGTTCATTTTCATGGTGTGGTTTTATTTTCTAGTTGTTTATTGCTAGCATAAAAGAATAATATCTGGCCGGCCCAGTGGCGCACTGGAGAGTGCGCCACTTGGGAGCGCGGTGGCGCTCCCGCCGAGGGTTCGGATCCCATATGGAGACCAGTTCCTGCTCACTGGCTGAGCGCGGTGTGGGTGCAACACCAAGGGTTGCGATCCCGTTACCAGTCAGTAAAAAAAGACAAAAATGAAAAAAAAAAAGAATAATATCGAGTGTTCTTGTTTATCAGTCTTATACCTGGAAACCTTTGAGGTTGACACTTGTAATCAACCTTTGTATCATCGCGTTCTCAGCATAGTTCTAAGTGATGTTTATGTGAAGGCTGCCTCCACTTTTATGAAGGGATCTGCTCCCACAGTAACTTTTTACAGTTTGTGAAATTTATTCATTTGAAGAGAGAAAAGGGAGAGGGATAAAATGAACATCTCCTCCTCAAAAGCTAATCGCAGTGATCGCCCGACTCTGCAGTGGAGCCTCCTCAAGAAAGCATCAGGAGGCCGATGGCCAGATCATTAAGAGTGTTTTGGGCTCTGATGCTCCTGATGAAG
>NW_007740561.1:4615-6099 GCF_000696425.1 Galeopterus variegatus | reverse complement strand
AAGGGATCTGCTCCCACAGTAACTTTTTACAGTTTGTGAAATTTATTCATTTGAAGAGAGAAAAGGGAGAGGGATAAAATGAACATCTCCTCCTCAAAAGCTAATCGCAGTGATCGCCCGACTCTGCAGTGGAGCCTCCTCAAGAAAGCATCAGGAGGCCGATGGCCAGATCATTAAGAGTGTTTTGGGCTCTGATGCTCCTGATGAAGATTTGCTGACTCAGAAATGTTTGCACAGACCTGGGCCACCTTGCATGAGCAGTGACTGGCTGAGCAGCATTTGTGGAACTTTCAGTTTCTTTGGGTGACAAAGATAACGTTTAACATTATGCAAGGAAAAAGCTAAGTAATCTTCCTCACAAATATCTATCCTCTGAGAACTTTAATACTGAATCACATGTTCACAAGTATGACTGGGCTGCTCTTCACTAAGTGCCTTGCTAGATGCTAAGTGCTTCATATTTTATCACATTTTATCCAAATAAGAGCCCTAAAAAGAAATGTAAGTGTCCCCATGTTATTGATGAGAAAACTGAGGCTCAGAGGTACTAGTCAGCTTCCTGAGGTCCCCTGGCTCATAACAGCAATGTGAGCTTGCACCTTCCCCATGACAAGGCCGTCTGTGTTCTCACTAGGATGGCACCTCAGCGCTTTATGTTTTGGAGTCTGTGGTAAATGGTGTCTTATTTTCTATACATTCATAATTGGATATTGCTGGTATAGAAAAATGATATGGATTCTATTTTAGTGTTTTATGGTTTGATTTTCACTTTTCCCATCAAATGTTAAAAAGAACTTTGAGGCATCCATATCAAAATGTTTTGGGGAAGGTAGAAAGATGAGTTGTTAAAAACAGAGCCTGTTCCTTTTCTCCCTTCTTCCCTAGGAATAGAATTGTCCTTAGAGCAGAGCATTTGCCGGGCACAGTCTCCTGACCAGAGACCACGTTTGCCACCTCCCTTGCAGAGGGTGGCCCTGGGACTGAGTCGGAGCAGAGATGGTGGGGCAATTCTTTCACACCTTCCACAACATGTTCCTCACTGAGGAAACCGTTTCCTTTCCTTCCTGTGGCCCGTGTGGACAAGGTACTGAAGAGCCACCCCTGACCTCGCAGATGAGGGCCAGAGGGGCTGCAGAAGCAGAAAGACCCAGGACACCTGAGAGACCCACCACTCTGCTGTGCCGTGACAGAGAAGTGGCCAAACCACTGAGCTTTAGAGTCTCATTGTCACAGCAACTTTCCCTGAACCCTACCCACTGTGGCTCTTTTCCACTGTACATGGTGACAGGAGTTTCACACACATTGATAGTTCATTCCATTGTCACCACAGCTGTGTGTCATGTGCCCATCATACAGTGACTGCACCTCAAAGATGTTCCACTTGCTCAAGTTTTCAAATCTTATGGTCAGTCCTAGATTTCAAATTGAAAACACAAGCTTCCTCTACTACACAGGTGGTTTCAGTGTCTTCTTTTTATTTAATT
>NW_007740561.1:1964-3658 GCF_000696425.1 Galeopterus variegatus | reverse complement strand
CGGGAGCGCCACCGCGCTCCCAAGCAGCGCACTGTAGCAGTGCGCCACCGGGCCAGCCCCTTTTTGTTTAATTTTTGATTTAGAATTTTTGCTTTTTATCTATGAAATATTTTTATTTCTTTTTCCCAATAAAATTTAATGTGAACCTTGGATACAAAACACATCAAACCAATGAGGATTGGGGCCCCTGGAACCCACCTGCTCCCCTCATCAGTAGGTGGCCACTGAGATCTCTCCACAGACCAGCTCCTTCCATACACAAGCCAAGTATATGGTCACTGGGAACATAATCATGAGAAATTAAGCCCATGCACAGGGCTTGGCCTACAGCTGGTCTTGTCCCACGATTCTTCTTTCACCTGGAGATATAAGCAGCCTCCACTGCTAAGTTGCTGTGCCAGCTCCCCTAGCGCTCACCAGGGGGAAGTGTTCTTTCACACTCATTAAATGTCACACATGTTAAACGTTCTGCTATTCTGACAGTAAAATGCAGTTACTGAATATCTGCTGTGGCTTCTCACTTGCAAATGTGGCAAATGTGGCTTCTCACATGCACCAGCTTCCTCACATGCAACCAACTTCCCATCCAGTCTATAGGTCATAGATGAAAACATCATTCTATTTATTTTACTTCAATTTGATTACCCAGCCTCAAGACTATATATATATTTATTTTTAATTAAAAGGCCCAAGACAAACAATTCAGACATATTATACCTTTGAATTTCTTAGGTTTTTATTGTTAAAGAATGATAACCATTTCATATATACTTTCTAAACCCTTCGAGTAAGATGAGCTTAAATGTGTTTTTATCTCTTCTATTAAAGAAATAAAATCTAACAGATAATAAAATTCAACTTATATTCATTTTGGGATAGTCAAATCCATTTAAATACACCTTCTTACTGTCTTTTAGATATGGCCTTTTCTCTCCATCTCACTGCTGTCATCGTCTCTGGCCTGGATCATTTAAACTGGTTTCCACACACTGTTGTCACAGTGATCATCTTTGCTTTTATTTAATTAGTGTAATTGCATAAAAATACATAATCACTTTATCCAAAAATTAATAAATATAAAGAAGCAAAACTTATTAAATTTAAATTAACTCGAATTCCACCCCAAAACATAACTGAATACTTTGGTATATATACGCCCAGACCTTTCTCCATTTTATTGTAATTACATGTCCTCACCACCCTCTAAAATATACAACCCAATTTTCTATTCTGGTCAGTCACTTCCTTTTCACTAAGAAATATATCATAAAAACCTTTCTTTATCACTAAATACAAATTTTAATGATCATTTTAAAGGATAATTAGTAATTAAGTGTCTGAACATACCATAAGTTATTTAAGCAATGTACAAGCGAACTTCAAAAGTTTATGGGAAAGTAGAATTAAAAGATAATACAAATCATTCCATGAACTTTTTGAACTACACTCCTCCTACTACTGAAGAAAATTTTGGTTTCTATCAAATTGCTATGATTATAAAGAATATGGGGAAAAACCTCCTGTACTTACATTTCAATGTTTCTTTCCAATTTTTTTTAATGTTAAATTCCTAAAAATTGCGTTAAAAAACAAGAACTGTTTAGGGGTTTCTAATATATATTACAAGACTCTTTCCATGGAAGCCATAGCATGTTACATCCTGACCTGGGCCCATGCCAGTGGTTTCCAACCTG
>NW_007740561.1:0-1674 GCF_000696425.1 Galeopterus variegatus | reverse complement strand
CATAAAAACCTTTCTTTATCACTAAATACAAATTTTAATGATCATTTTAAAGGATAATTAGTAATTAAGTGTCTGAACATACCATAAGTTATTTAAACAATGTACAAGCGAACTTCAAAAGTTTATGGGAAAGTAGAATTAAAAGATAATACAAATCATTCCATGCACTTTTTGAACTACACTCTTACTACTGAAGAAAATTTTGGTTTCTATCAAATTGCTATGATTATAAAGAATATGGGGAAAAACCTCCTGTACTTACATTTCAATGTTTCTTTCCAATTTTTTTTAATGTTAAATTCCTAAAAATTGGGTTAAAAAACAAGAACTGTTTAGGGGTTTCTAATATATATTACAAGACTCTTTCCATGGAAGCCATAGCATGTTACATCCTGACCTGGGCCCATGCCAGTGGTTTCCAACCTGGTGGCACATTAGTGTCAACGGGGGACTGTAAAAAACACTGACGGTCCAACCCAGCACCAGATAATCTAAGGTAACAGGATTAAGGAGGGGCCCAAGGTAATGCTGGCCCCATAAAATTAATTGGGGAATGTTCCGTGTTTTCTGTTTTCTGGAAGAATTTGTTTAGAATTGTTGTTGTTTCTTCCTTTAGTGCTTGGTAAAATTCCCTAGCGAAGCCATCTGGCCCTGGAATTTTCTTTATTGGAAGGTTTTAACTGAAGCCTCCAATTTCTTTAACAAACGTGGATCTAATCAGGTTTCTATTTGTTCTTGCTTGAGCTTTGACAATTTGTGACTTTCAAGAAATTCGTCCATTTCACTGAGGTGGTTGAGTACATGGCATCAAGTTGTTTATAATATTTTCATATTACCTTTTTAGAATCTATAGTTCTGTAATAAAATTTTCTCAATTTTTTCCTTCTTTTTTATTTTTATTGTTGCTTATGACTATTCTTCTTAATAAAGTTTGATAGCAATAGATATGTAACTATTTCTTTCTTTTTTTTTTTTTTTTGTCCTTTTTGAGACTGGCCACACCACACTCAGCTAGTGAGAGCACCGGTCATCCCTATATAGGATCCGAACCCTCTCCCGAGTGCGCCACAGGCTCGGCCCGATATGTAACTATTTCTAAGATTCAAATTCATTCTGCAGAAGGAAGGAGAATTTTTGGTGAATTCAGGCCGTCACACACATTCTGAAGGTAATTCCCAAAGAGGTTGCAGGAAAGCTGTGACCACGCCAGCAGCTTTGGTGTGAGTCCTCAGCCCCTAGGAGAACCATGGGAAGGAGGGGCATCCCAAAACCCCACCCCTCCTAAACTAACATAATAATGGAAAAAGCAAATTCGAAAAATGATTTAAATTATTTATTATTTATTTGTGCATTTATCTTTTTTCTCTGGAATTGATAAGCCAAATCAAACTGATAGCTTAATCTAGAATAAAAGATTGAATTATTAAAGTACCCAGGAAAGACTTACCTCCTGTGTTTTCTAACCCACGTGGGAGATTTTTTTTAGAGCCACAACTGAACTGTCCCTAACGGGTTAGCCCCTGTCGTGTGTTGGTTCCTGATAGCAGAAGGGTTTTATGTAAAAAGGACATTGAACTGTTCCAGACTCATCCATTTCCCCTGCTCACAGACAGAGATTAACTCTCTGGGTTAGAACACCATCTTCCCCTTTGCTTTCACTGAAGCTACTACAAG
>NW_007740560.1:28525-29571 GCF_000696425.1 Galeopterus variegatus | reverse complement strand
TGGGTGAGCCAGAAAGAACCAGGCCTTGAATGGCTCGGCAGCACAAGTTCACATCACCTAGGTAGTCTTGGAACTTCCTATTTTTGAACTTGGATAACAGTTATACAGATGGCTTAACAGGCAGAAACAAACACAATTCCTCTCGAGGAGGAGAGGAACTTCATCCTATACCTCAAATAATTCATATGTAAATACGTAGCACACATACTTGTATATGCAATACATCCACATGCATATACATACACAAACAGGGAAAAAGACCAACATGAGGGGGAACAAGAAGAAACAAAATGGAACAGAGAGAGACCCACAAATACTTCAGATACTGGAATTATTATACCTAGACTGTAAAATGACCTTGTACACTATGATTAAAGTACTAAAAGACAAAATGCAAAATGTCATCAGGCAACAGAAACCTATAAGCAATAAATAATGAGTAAGTAGCATATTTGAAAAAGAATCTACTAGAATATCTAGTGATTAAAAAACATAATAATGTAAACAAGTAGACAAATGGTTTGACAAGACTGATGCAATGAAGAAAGAATTCTGAGCAAATTTAGAATGAAGCACGAGAAAGAAAAAGATAAAACACAGAAAACAGAGTAGTTTTAAGAATAAAGTGAGATAAAGACATTTTCAGATGAGTACAAACTAAAAGAGTTATTTACCAGTGGACACACTAGAAATTTTTTAAAAATGTAACTTAAGCAAAAGTAAAAAAAATACCAAACAATGTCTGAGATGAAAGCAAAAAGTAGAGAAATCTAATTGAATAATGATTGTATAAAACAATAATAATGCATCATTAGGCTCATAAAAATAACAGAAAAAATACGGAACTATACCAGCATATAATTCAGCAGGGTGGAAAATTGAGCTAAAATGTCTGAGGTTTTTATATTTTCAAGAAGGAAGATAATGATATTAACTAACCTTAGGCTCTGATAATTATGCATGTTGTAATTTATACATGCATAAGAATGAAAAAGTACATGTATAAAAAAAGAGCCTATGCCTTTCAAACAGATAGGGGAAAAAAA
>NW_007740560.1:26678-28225 GCF_000696425.1 Galeopterus variegatus | reverse complement strand
AAAAAAAGGATTGAAAAATCCTCAAGCAATCCAAAAAAAATCAGAAAAGAACCAAAAATAATAATAATAAAATAAAACAAGCAAGAGAAAATAATCATAGGATAAGGCAGAGTTATAACCAAATACATTAGTAGTTACATTAAAAGTGCTGTTCAGTCAAAGTTGAAGATTATAAAACTATGCTACTGATGAAAAGCACATTTAGAATAGGATACTAAAATTTTCAAAGTGAAAAGAATGAAAAAAGCTTACCATGAAAACATTAAAAGAAAGTCAGTGCAGTTATAATTATAATCAAAGAAAGTAGCCCCTAAGGCAAAAAGCATAGCTAGAGACAAAGATTATTTCTTTATGATAATAAAGGGTCAATTTACCAAGAAGTTATTATAATTTTAAATCACCTAGTAACATATCCTTAAAATTGTAATATAAAAATTAACAAAACTACAAGGAAAAACAGACAAATGATAATTCCCATAGGAAATTTTAACAAAACCTTGGTAAATGATAGAATCGGCTGCCAAAAAATTAGTAAATATGTGAAAGATTTTAAAAACACAATTCATGAACTTGACCTAATGGACACATATATAAAACTATAAAAAACAACTGCAGGCTAAACATTCTTTTCAAACACACGTGGATCGTTAAAATAACTGACTATATACTAGGCCAAAAGAAAATCTCAACTAATTTGAAAGACATAGAAATAATATAAAATATGTTCTCTAGACATATACACAGCTAGAATTCAATACAAAAAGAATAAAAAGGGATCCCCATATGTTTAGAAATTAATAAACATACTTCTAAATATCTAATGAATCAATAAGAAAATACATGGAAATTAGAAAATATTTCAAACTGAATAAAAATTACATATTAAAAAAAATGGGATGTGGTTAGAAATATTTACAGAGAACTTTATACCTTAATTGCATTTTCAATTGAAAATACTGAAAATTGATAGAATATACAATTCTCAAACCAGTAATAGCAGAAAAGGTAAATAAAGAAAACTTGACGATAACTATCAAACTAGAATTGTGTGCCTAGCAACAGCATCATTAAAGAAAGAGAGTGAAATAAAAACATTTTTTTAAAAAACTGAAGTAGGTTACAATGAAGAAATAAAAGATAACATTGAAGAAGAAAATTCATTCCAAAAGGACAGTTTGATATGAAAGAATTGGTGAACAAATGTAGGTAAATCCAAGCAATCGTTGCTTGTAGCAAAAAAAATTTAAGAGAATCTCTAATACGCAGGCAAAAACTGAATGTCCAAACCACCACCACCACCAACAACAACAACAAAGCTACATAGTTGGAAGAGAGAAGATTGGAGCTAATGTGTTCTAAACTCTTTGTATGACCTGGGAGAGGGTGAAATTGTTATAAAACTTTAAAAATTTTAAGTTAAATATATGAAAAATTTCAAGACTAACCTTGAAAAAGGGAAATAGGATAGAATTATATAATCTCTAAATCAATATAGAGTACAGTAGGCAGAATAATGGCCCTCCAAAGATGTTCAGGTCCTAATCTCC
>NW_007740560.1:23754-26495 GCF_000696425.1 Galeopterus variegatus | reverse complement strand
TTTAAGTTAAATATATGAAAAATTTCAAGACTAACCTTGAAAAAGGGAAATAGGATAGAATTATATAATCTCTAAATCAATATAGAGTACAGTAGGCAGAATAATGGCCCTCCAAAGATGTTTAGGTCCTAATCTCCAGAACCTGTGAATACATTATCTTACATGGCAAAAGGAACTTTGCAGGTGTGATTAAGATTACAACCCTTGAGACAGGAAGGTTATTCCTGAACTATTCCCGTGAGCCTAATCTAATGACATAAATCCTTAAAATAGAGAATCTTTCCTGGCTGCAGAAAACCAGAGGTGTTGGTGTGAAAAGGACTCAGCCTGCCATTGCTAGATTTGAAGATGGAGGAAGGGGGCCACAAGCCAAGGAATGTGTACAGCCTCAAGAAGCTGGAAAAGGCAAGGAAACAGATTCTTCCCTAGAGTGTCCAGAAAGGAGTGCAGCCCTACCAACACCTTGATCTTCACCTGCTTTTCTATAGACTGTAAGATAATACATTTGTTATGTTTACGCAACTGAGTTTGTGGTAATTTGTTATGGCTTCAATAGAAAACTACAGAAAGAGGAAAAACAAACACCTGAAGAGAGGATAAACACCTCAACTTTTCTATGAAAAGGGAAGAAGAAAAAATTAAAAAGTGGGAAAACAGAAAAATAGTAGAAATATGTACAAAAATACCAATAATCACAGCTATGTAAATGAGCATGTACTAACCTTACCAATAAAAATCTAAAGGTTTTCAGATTGAATTTTTTTTAAAAGAGTTATATGCTGTTTATAGTAGACATACCTAAAGGATAACTGGAAAGGCTTAAAAAAAGAATGGCAAAAAACCATTAACTCAAATACTCATACATTATCAATCAAACCCATTCTAGGGAAAGATGGCTCATGCTGGAGCGAAAAAGGAAATCCAACTCTAATCTGTTAACTGACCAAGAACCATCTGACTGAGAATTAAAGAATGAGAAGGCAGAATTTTACCATATTTTACAGAAGAAGGAATCTTAATAATGGGAATTTAATAATGGGTAGGTATTTTTCATTACATTATTTGGGGGGCAGTTATGCTGTTGTTGGGGCTATCATATAATTGACAGTAAGCCCTCTTGGACAATGAGACCATAGATAAGTAAAGGTGAGGAAAAAGATTAGGGGGTGAATTTTTAGCAAGGTCTTACTTGAACTGAACTAAGGTCTTAACTCTAATACATTAAGGTGACTTTTAGCAGCCAAAATTCACCTGCTCACCACTGGTCCTAAGAGGATACACAAAATAACAGTAATTGATATTGAGGGAGTGGTTTCCCTAAGGTGAGAGCAGCACCAAACTAACATGAGTATTCTGCTGGCCTCCTCCCGAGAAGCAACCTTGGTCTACTGGAGCTTGTTAGGCCAATTGGCTTAAAGGTATAAAATCCAGAGAACAACTAGAAATATGCACCCTTGCTCCTCGTGAATAAGTGACTTCTATTCCATTCCTAGGAGACAGGTCCCTCTCTCCATCCCCTTCATTTGTTCCTCCACATCTGGTAACATTTCAGGGTTTCTGGTCATATGTGGCCCTGACTTTTCTCTCTCAGACTTGCAGGCCCTCAAGCACAGCATGGTCTATTGTCCTTCTCCTGCTTCCACATGTTAAGCACATCTGAGTCAAAGTCCAGCACCTGCATAGAAACCCATCCCTCTCTAGTCCTCTCTCCTGTGCTCGATGGACTGGGAGGCAGGCGGAGAACCCTGGGCAAGTGTGCTCTCAAGCTTTGCTCTGCAGATCTCTCCCTCAGGCAGGCCCCTGGTTCCAAATCAGCGAAGGAGTGAGGGTAAGGGATGGGATAGGAGAAGTAGGCATGAGAAGAAAATCTCAACCATCCTCAAACAGCTCTTACCAGGGACCCTAAGTAAAATTAATACTTTATATTGATCTACATCTGGCTCCTGGGTCAGTTCTCCATCAGTTAATAATTTGGAGGGGAGAATGGAACTGAGCTCAAGAGATGTCAAGAAGCTTATTTAAGATACAAGGGATGAAAAGAATAAAGAAGTGAACTATGAGATTTTTTTTTTCTTTTTTGTTGGCTGGCTGGTAGAGGGATCCATACCCTTGACTTTGGTGTTATAAGGCTGTGCTCTAACCAACTGAGCTAACCAGCCAGCCCCTGTATGAGAAACTTTTGAAGGAGGTAAGTAAATTGATAAGATTAGCTGCCATCTGAATGTGGGGTTACAATAAAGATGCAACTCAAGGACAGCTCCCAATTTTCTAAGTCTATGATTAGTGAATGTGGTGCTAGGGAATTTAGAAGGAGAACATTTTGAGTGAAAGAGAATTAATGCAATTTTGGATTTGTTAGTTTTTAAGGGTCTGTGAGAAATTCAGGTGGAAAAGTTTAGAAAAGAGTTAAACATATGGTTTTGCAGCTGGTCCGATTATATAAATTTGGAAAGCAACACATATTTAAAGTCATAGGAGTAAATAGAATCCCCTGGGAGAGCATACAGAATTGAGAAAAAAGGGCCACGGAGAGAACCCTGGGGAAGACCAGGAGTATTTTTTACCTCTCTCTTTTAAGAAGAGGCCAAAAAGACTCTGAGAAGAAACAGCCAGAAAGGTACAAGCAGAAGCAGGGGGTGCAGTGCCATAGCAACGAGGGGAAGAGAAAGGAATAGTTTTTATCTAAACTTCATTTATTCCAGTTGGAATGAGGAAGAGGGAAGGTAAATTTTTAGCATTAA
>NW_007740560.1:20523-23291 GCF_000696425.1 Galeopterus variegatus | reverse complement strand
GTGAGAAATTCAGGTGGAAAAGTTTAGAAAAGAGTTAAACATATGGTTTTGCAGCTGGTCCAATTATATAAATTTGGAAAGCAACACATATTTAAAGTCATAGGAGTAAATAGAATCCCCTGGGAGAGCATACAGAATGAGAAAAAAGGGCCACGGAGAGAACCCTGGGGAAGACCAGGAGTATTTTTTACCTCTCTCTTTTAAGAAGAGGCCAAAATGACTCTGAGAAGAAACAGCCAGAAAGGTACAAGCAGAAGCAGGGGGTGCAGTGCCATAGCAACCAGGGGAAGAGAAAGGAATAGTTTTGGGTACAAGCAGAAGCAGGGGGTGCAGTGCCATAGCAACGAGGGGAAGAGAAAGGAATAGTTTTTATCTAAACTTCATTTATTCCAGTTGGAATGAGGAAGAGGGAAGGTAAATTTTTAGCATTAACTATTATTTTTTAATGTCTTAATTCACGTGTACACCAATTATTATATCCCAATACTATAATCCTGCTTGAGTATTTAATACATCAACCCCAAGGCTATTTCAAAGTCTAAACAGCCAAGATTTTATAACATTTTTGTCCCAATAAAATTTCTTTGAAGATGTCTGATGACATTTCCAAATCTTCAAATATAAAAAATGTAAATAGTTCAGATGTATCAAATTTTAATCTCAGAAAATGTATGCTCATCCATTTTTTTAAGCTACATAAGTCTAGAAAATATATAAAATACCATTTTAGTATCTTTAAAAAATCTTATCCATATGTGGTATATATACACAATGGAATATTACTCAGCCATAAAAAATAATGAAATTCTGCCATTCACAGCAACATGGATGAGCTTGGAGAAAAGATAGTTACACACTGCCCTTTTGTGTATTTAGCACCTAGTATAATGCTGTTCAACCTCGTGATGCCTTTCTCCCTTCAATTTGACTAGTTTACTTTGTGACAAAGATGCAATAGGAATAAGGTTTGCTGAACTTAAATATGTAGCTGAGTACTCATAATTAATATATTGTTTATAGGACACTGATTTTTTTGCTGATTTTTATAAACTTTTTAATAGATATAAAGTTATCAAAATAAACATTTGAATACCTCATTTATTACATGGGGAATAGCATTCTATTCATATAAAATTCCTCTATCATTCATATATATATATATATATGATTCTTCATGTAAAAAGTATTTCAATATTTCTGGTTTAGGGGAATACTTTCTTTCTTGTTTTTTTATTTTATTTTTTTTTCACAAATTCACTCACTGAAAAGGGTAATACATTTTTAGGAAGATACAATTATACTATGTCTCTATATCTAAACAATAGAATTACAGAGCATCAATTCATAATTAGCTAAAATTAGAATTAAATACTCTGACTCATTGATAACTAATAACCTTTATCCATTTGATTAGAGGACCTTTATAAAGAAAGGTTAGAAATGTGAATCAAACATCAGATTTCTACAATCAAAGAAAATTGGAAAGCTGAGGCTAGCTTATAAGCTAAATTGAATTATATTGAATTATCTGGATAACTGCCACACAATTAGCGGATAGGCTTCACAGAGATCAACTTTACCCATTCCCCTCACTACAGGCTTTACTCTGGAAAGAAAGGAGTTGCGTATGTAGTTAGTTCATAAATATTCCTTAACACTATACAAAACTGAGAACTAGAATAAATTAAAATTATTACATAAGAAACTGTTTCTGTTTTTGTCATTTAAATGAAACTATACATTTTGAAACTCTTGGATTCAAGAGAAGTTTATTTAAATCACCCAAGTGGTTGATAGATTTACTATCCCACATGCAGTTAGGAAAGAATCAGAAGGGAAAATGGTAAAACAATTTAAATCAGTAAAATATATAATACTGCATATATTTTCATTAATTATGTTTATAGAGCCCAAATATTTCAAATAGTGTTCACATTAAAATAGAATTCTTCTGTTCCTCCTGTCTTAAAATCAGTACCATTCAACAGTATTTACCAGCATATTAATTAGAGGTTTAGTAGAAAGAAAATGAATTTTAGAGTAAAACACAACAGGGTTTCTTGGTTTCCGTTTACTTTCTAGCTGTGTGACTGTGTAAAGTATATAAATATTATACAGAATAGAATTAATAATTTTTACCTCATACAAATCAGAGTTAAATTATAAAAATCTGTAATTTTATGGTTATTATTATTTTATTTTGATTGGGTCAGACGATTAACCCTGACTCCCTAATTCATTTGCTAGTTTAAATGAAAATTTAAAGTAGTCCTGAACTGAGATGTGCATGTAAAGTGCTTATCACAGTGACTGGCATTAGTCCTGAACTGAGATGTGCATGTAAAGTGCTTACCACAGTGACTGGCACATAGCATGTGCTCAATAAATAAAAGCTATACATATTTATTAGTCATAAATAAAGGAACTACAGTTAGCTTTTCCTTAATCCCATAAACTTTTACCATAAGATTTCATAACAATAAAAGATTCCTATTTATCTAATATCCTAATTTTTTCCCCCATTTCCCATTTCATAGGATTCCTGGGAATCTTTGGTCTTCCTTTTTTATGAGGCATTTACTAACCCTCTGATCCACCACCACCTGTGCACTTACACCCACATTGAGTATCAAACCACCTTGAGAATTAAAAAGGGCTGGTAATGAAGGGCTAGGGAAGCCACAGAAAGAAATACCATATGACTACGGGGGTGACTCAGATGTTACAAAAACAGCTAGTTATCTGGGTAGTAGACCTCAAAAAATAGT
>NW_007740560.1:18228-19620 GCF_000696425.1 Galeopterus variegatus | reverse complement strand
AATGTAAACTCTTCATTCATTCAATAAATTTTTGTGGGACATGCCCTGTGAATAATTTACTGTTTAAGGTATCACTACAATAGTTTTTAAGGATACAGCTGTAAGCAAGACAGGTCAGTTCCCTGTATCACATTTTTTTTTATATGGTTTCTTTCTTTCCTTTTTTTTTTTACAACACTCATATCATCTTTCTTCAATTGATTAGTCGGTCAACATTTATTAGACATATGTCTGTGAATAAAGCTCAAGAATAGACAACATTAGGTTACAAACAATCTAGACAAAAAATTCCTTGTCAACTATATCAAAGGTCATCATTTGTGAACAGGGAGAAAATAGAAAAAGAAAAGAGTAGATCATAAATTTTACATTGTTACTCATTAACCAATTCATGTAACACAGACAAGGGGCTCGTGATGTGTAAGAAGCTGTGCTAAGTGCCACAGAATTACAGCCGAATGAGGGCAACCATTTTCCAGGTCCTATCCATTTTCCTATGGTTAAGTCCTCCCATTCTTGATTCAGACTGACTGTGGGCTTTAATTTTACCTCTACTCTGTGACCTAACATCTCTAAGCNGGGGTGACTCAGATGTTACAAAAACAGCTAGTTATCTGGGTAGTAGACCTCAAAAAATAGTTTGATTTTTTTTCCTATTGAATTCAATCATTCTGGGAGCTTCTCACACATATATCCTTAACTTCTACCAATGACTCCTATTTTTAATTACTGCAATAATCACTTTACAAATGCAAAAAAACCTTCCAAACCAATATAAAATATAAGCCACGAAATCCGAGTCATGAAAGATAACAAAGGAATTAAATTTCATTTCAAATATATTTAATTCTAGTCTTAGAAGGTTGCAAATTCATACATGTAGAGATTGAAAATTAAAATGTTATTTTTCTCTATAATGAAAATCAATATTCAGAAGAAAAACATTATCAAAATCCTGTTTTATTTATAGCCTGATTTTCAGCTACATCTCCAACTTTATTTTTCCAACTAAATCAAAACTGAGGAAAAATCATAATGACGAATGTAGTTTTGACAAAGAGAAGAATAAAAAGACATGTGGGGGGCACCATGCTGCAGTTTCTCTACTTCACAGGGAGAGAAGCCACATGCATTAAGAGGGAGGGAGGGAGGCAGGGATGTCCACTGGCTGGAAACTTCCTCCAGACATACCAGCTATTTTCAACAATGTAAACTCTTCATTCATTCAATAAATTTTTGTGGGACATGCCCTGTGAATAATTTACTTTTTAAGGTATCACTACAATAGTTTTTAAGGATACAGCTGTAAGCAAGACAGGTCAGTTCCCTGTATCACACTTTTTTTTTTATATGGTTTCTTTCTTTCCTTTTTTTTTTTTTTTACAACACTCA
>NW_007740560.1:14792-16851 GCF_000696425.1 Galeopterus variegatus | reverse complement strand
TAATAGCTAATGGTCATTGCATGCTTAGCATTACTGCTATGACTTCTGTTCACCTCACACATTCCTTCCTTCTGCTTCATACCTGTTGCTGTTATCCTAACTCAGGTTGTTATTTTACTAATTAAACAAAAACAAAATTTTTTTAACCGAGTTATTTAAGCAAAATAATGGGCTCTTCCCAGTACAATACATACTATTTCCTGCCTTTGTACCTTCATTCATATTCATTCCTCTGACCAGCATTCCTCTCATTTCATCTAACTGGGTAAAACTTCAATCTGTCTTTCATGATCCAGCTCAAACACCTCCACAAAGCCTTTCCTACTCTTCCATAAGAAATTACTTTTTTCTGAGTTTCTATTGAGCTATGGCACTTACTTCTTCTTTTTCTCCCATAAGCCATGTTTATCCTAAAGATTTTTTACACCTAAATCCAAGATTTTTTACACTCAACTATTTTTAGTTCTCAGTGAGATGCATGTTACAAAGAATAATGAGGCATATAAAAACTGTATTTTCCCCCCAGAAAATAATAATCTCCCAGGACTATGGACAGCATTTTGTTATTCTGATTAAAGAACAAATCACAGAATCTGCTCTAAAAAATTCTAAAAATGTCGTAACATAGAATTGGATCACTAAAAAATCTCTACATTATGAAAACACAAGATAGAAACAAGAAATTAGAATTTGGTACCAAGCCTCATACTTAATGTTTTAAGAATAAAAAAAATATGTATTATGTAATTATTTTCTTACTTTTCTTTCCTACTGCCCAGTTGGCGAGCTGTATATTGATCCCCATAGTCAATTAACACCAGTTGTCGAGAAAAGACATTCACTTTGTTGCCTATAAATAAATCTTCCAAGTGCAGGCCATCATATTTGGTCCGCTTTAAAAAGGTGCGATGATTCTTTACATCATGCTAGAACCAAAAATAACAATACAATAAAAAAACCCAATAAAAATAACAATACAATAAAAAATACTTATCAATAAGGAAGGTTACTTTTATTACAAGGTAGAAATAGTTCTTAATTATGTCTTGTCAAACATAGGTTACATTCCGTATTTTTTTTGCTTCAAATACAAATCATAAATTTCTTTATCATATAATTTCTGTATTTCCTAATCCAATCCAGTAATAACATAAAAGCTTCTTACTAAAAATTTAATATTTTAAAATAACGCTGAATAGAAAGATTTGTTTATTGTCAAGTCATTTTAGCAAATTATTGCCTACTAACTCCCAGAGAAAGATGGTCACATGCCCAAATTTCTGCTTTCGTATGTACACAAAATCCCAATACCAAACAGACCCACTTCTTAACGGTGTTGCCAAAGAAGGGACAAAAAGAAATAAACAGGACCCTCTTAGCTCAATCCTCTTCAACCAGACTTTTTGTAGAGATAACACCTTTCAATAATGGTGACATATTTATGACCATGGTAATCTTTACCTATAACCACTTATCAATTATTGCTTCCTCCAAAACATAAATAATCCCACTTCAGCTTTCTAACCAAAAAATATTCCTGCCTTTGACATTAAAAATAAAGGCACAGATTATCTTCTCATGCTTGAATTGTTATGAATACCCCCCAAAATTCCCATTAAAATATACATAAGTGTATTTTTTAAAGCAACTATATAAAAGGCAATCCTATTCCTCTCCTAATCCCACCTTTACCCTCTTTCAAACAAGCAAAGGTTCATTTACCATTTCAACAGATCCATCCCCTGGGTAAAATAAAAGCTCATAACGTCGAAGAAGTGAAGCATTTGGATCATACCACTCTGCAATGAAAACGTATCTTTCACTATGATTCTGCAAAGAAAGATAGAAGAATTTTAACACTAACATATACAGTATAAGCATTCATATAAGTCATACAAAATGAGAGCAAGAATTACCAAATATCTGCAAACAAATCTGCTACTACCTATTATATTAAATTATTCTGCTTTTCAACAAAATATCACCATTAACATACCCTCAGAAATATTTCTTTCTAATTTCTCATTAAATATCCTTAGATATCTCAAAGATGACTTAC
>NW_007740560.1:13428-14232 GCF_000696425.1 Galeopterus variegatus | reverse complement strand
TCAGAAATATTTCTTTCTAATTTCTCATTAAATATCCTTAGATATCTCAAAGATGACTTACGAACTGCTTAATACTTGACAGTCACCAATCATCCTGAAAAAACTGGAATTATTTTAAAATGTTGAGCTCCTGATCTGACTACTATAACAATTCAAAATCCTTCTGAAAGCAAGTTTACATATAGACTACTAATAACCAATATGAGAAAAAATTTGATAGTCTAGCTTTCAATTACATGAAGTATTAATTTTCCTAAATTAAAGAATCTAACAGTATTAGAATATTGTTGTCATGAAAATTATACTATACATCCTTTCTTTCCCTGGTAATTTCATATGATAATATATTTTTATAGAAATAGTAGGAGAATGTGTTAGTCTAGGACGTCTGTGAAACAGATACCAAGACTGATAGAACATGCAAGAATTTCACTGAGGGAAATTACTATAAGAGAAAATGGGGAGAAAGACAAAGGAAACTGGGAAAGCTGACTCACCAAAATACAAATCTGACCCTGAGTGAAGGAGCAAGGCAAGAAAGGTTAGGTGGAATCACCCTACATTGCTATAAAGACTAAGCTCATAAGAAAGTGGTCAAGCTAGTTAGCCCTCGGAGGAGTGCCTTGACTTCCAGGAATGGACCAGCTTTAGAATCCCTGCTCTTCTCAGTCACTGGCTGAGAGCAGCCTTTGGGAAGCAGGTCCTAAATGCAAAAGTGGCAGTGGATTTCAGAAAGAAGCTGAGGCCCTTGTTCATTTAAGTTTCCTGTAGTTGGAGGTCTATAAGGTACATTCTTGGTACTAC
>NW_007740560.1:3967-11240 GCF_000696425.1 Galeopterus variegatus | reverse complement strand
ATGACAGCTCAAACCCACGAAAGAGGAGACCCCTGGTAAACACTCTAACCTTTCTGTTGAACTCCTGGAGCATTACACTTGAGAAGCATGGGTAGAATAGAGGTAAACTGATCCTTATGAAGTTTAAAACAAGCGTTGTGTTCACTCAGTGCTTAGTCTTTGATCCTACTGAAGTACATTTCCTTCCATTTTATCTCCCTGAATCTCCAGAAAATTTACAATTTTTCTTACCCACTGCACAGCAGTCAGTGATAAATTACCAGATATACTACAAAAAGACCAAGAAAAGAAACAGGCAATAGAAAGAGACCTGTAAATAACCTAGTTATATCCAACATAGGCTTCAAAATAACAATGAAAGGTATAAGAAAACACATGGCAGGATGGAGAATTTCACCACAGAGTGAGAATCTATTTTTTTTTAATCAAATGGAAGTTCTAGAACCCCAAATAACTGCCAATATAACATTCTATAACTAGTAAAGATATTCTTCAAGAAATGAAGATCAAAGACAGACATCTCCAGATAAGAAAAACCTGAGATTATTCATTGACAGTGTACCTGCATTAAAAGAAATTCAAAAGGGAGTTCTTTTTTTTTTTTTTTTTTTTTGTGACTGGTAAGGGGATCGCAACCCTTGGCGTGGTGTCGCCCGCACCGTGCTCAGCCAGTGAGCGCACTGGCCATCCCTAGATAGGATCCGAACCCGCGGCCTGGGCGCTCCCAGCGCTGCACTCTCCCGAGTGAGTCACGGGGTCTGCCCTCAAAAGGGAGTTCTAAAGGAAGAAGGAAAATGAAAGGTACCAGATGATTCAATGAATTGAAGAAAGGACTGAAGAACAATGGAAAGAAAATATGTGGGTAAATCTAAATAAATAATGACTACACAAAACAATGTCTTGTGGGCTATAAAATAAGTAGACTTTGAATACATGTCAATAAGAACATAAAGGGTGTGAAGGGTAGACAATGTTCTTCAAATTACATAAAGCAAAGAAAGTATCTCCTTTATGAGTTATTCATCTTATTCTACTGATCCATCTATCAAATTCCAGTAAATATTAGTGAAAAAGAATCTTCCTCAAAATAACAGACAGACAAATCAGGAATATTCCATTCTATTTTTTACCCTCTGTTCTGTTAGAATGACTTTTCTTTCTCTCCTACTCATCATAGAACAGGAAAACATTTTTCAAAATTTTAATAAATGAGTGACAGGAAAATCACTCAAACTTTAAGAAGATAATCATTAAGTATAAGAGTAACGGCAATAATAATTTTTAGGGCACCTACTAAGTGCCCAGTTTTTTACGTGCATTATCTCATTATGTTCTCACAACATACAATGTAGGTAGTATCCCTACTTTATGGACAAAAATAGCAAAGCTCAGAAAATGGGAACACTGGCCCAACGTTACACAGCAAAGAAATGAATAATGCAGAACTCAAACTTTGGTCCTTCAGATTCTGCAAAGCCTGTGCTTTGACCCCTTAGATAGTCCTACCTGTGGAAAATGATGCAAAAGTCAATATTAAAGTATTAATGCAATGGATCTAATCCAATGATGAACCAAATAATAGCGTCATGTTGTAATTTTTAACAATCATGTAGTTGACAGGAAATAAGGAAATGGAATTAGAAACTCATCTTGCTGCCTGTGACATCAAGTATATTTAATAAAATATCTCTTTTCAATTATATCCCAGTTCCAGAATCTTAAGAAATCAAGAGTCAGTGAAGTGTGCCATTCCAAAATAACATCAATTTAAGATACCAAAAAATTCTATAAAGCAGTTGCTATGTAGGAAATTACAAAAATTATATACTGTATTGCCCAAAAGCGGCCACTTTGAACCCATTTTCTCTGTGAACATTAGTTATTCTAATGTAGTCATGACCTCTAAGGAAAAACAATGTAAACAATTACTTTTTTTTGTTATAAAAGAAAAAAAAAAGTAAACAGATACCAGAGTCCACACACTATTGGGGAAATAAAGAGTTGTGTTATCTTTAAAAGTTCTCTCTGAAATCCAACAACCTAATGAGGTACTGAAGAGAGAGTCTGCAACTCTATACAGTGGTTAAATAAATCTCCGATAAATATGCATCAAACAGAAAAAGAGACAATAACTATGTCCACATGATTTCAAAAATACCTAAGCTCTTGGGTCTAACGTTTTGGAGTTTTGACCTAGAGTTTCACAATAGCACCTACACGCAAAGAAAAAAATCTTTCATGTCATCTTGAAAAATAAAGCCCATTCCTTTATCTATAACTGATTAACCTCAACAAGATTCTTCAAAACTGCCTAAGAATAAAAATGGAATTTCTATATACAGATAAGGAAACTAACTCCCAAGCCAATACTGTTTCCTCTATGAGGAAAGATTTAATACTCCAAGTACAAGTTGTATTCAAACTTGATTTAAACTTAACTTTCTGATTTACTTTTGCAGTATGTAAAAACTTTGATTACCTCCTAAAGTCAAAAGTTATACCTAGGGAATACAAGAGTGGCACATCTGGAATTGAAACAAAATGTCCCATTCAGGTTGGCCTTTTGACTGCCTTCCTGACTACACACATGTACATACACATGCACACTCTCACATACCTCCCAAACCAAAGTCACCTTTAAAATTCAAAAATTTTACTTTTCAGCTTTGTTGAGCCAAGCCTAGCAGAGAACTTCAATCTTCTTCCTCGCCTTTTTTTAAATTGATGATGTCAAAGCTGGATATAATTTTATTTAAACCTTTCATTTTATGGATATAAAACTGAGTTTAGGGCTGGCCAGATAGCTCAGTTGGTTAGAGCGTGGTGCTAACAACACAAAGGTTAAAGGTTAGGATCCCCGTACCGTCCAGCCACCAAAAACCAAACCAAAACACAACTGAGTTCAAGAGAATATATATATAACTAGCATAAGGTCACAGAGCTAGTTAATGTTACATTGATTTGAAAACATCTATTCTTCTTTCCTCTTTAAAAAAAAAATAGCTGAAAGGTAACAGAAATTAAAATAATGTTCTTTTGAAAAACAGGTGAAATTTAAAAACCACATGTACAAGCATACTTCAAAAGTTTGTGGAAAAATAGAATTAAAAGATAATACAAATATTTCCATGAACTTTTTGAAGTACATTCACATATTGATTATAAACATGACAGTGACTAAATCTGCAGATAGTGCTGGAAGAAAGCACAAGATTAATATGTTGGTTAGCCACATCCTGGCCCTTTTTATCATGTGAAAGTGTTCTTTCTACCATCAAATTCAGTAATTCAAACATTCTGTTCACTGCCCATATCCTCCTATCCTTGAAACTAGTTTGTTCAATTTCTCCCTCATTTACCCAATCAGGCTTTCCAAAAAAATTTTCCTTGTTTCCGTATCGTCCTCAAGCTGCCACCTTCTTACTCTCCATCACTATCGAATTTCTGAATTATCTACATTTATTATCTCCATTTCCTTTCCTCTCACATATATCTGTCTAATGTTTGCATCAGTCTAATATTCCTAACCTGTTTAATATTCCCATTCCACCAGAAACAGGGTTCCTGTACTCATCACTGACCTCCACACTTTAAAAAATAATGGACGCTGTTAGTTCTCATCTTATTTCACCTCAAAAGCATCTGACACTGTGATTAATTCCCTCCTCCTTTCATACTTTTTTTTCTTGGTTTCTTTGACATCACGCTTTCCTGGTTTTATTTCTACTTTTCTGGTCATTCCTCTGTTGTTGTACTTGCAGGCAAATCCTTATCTAATTGGCCATCAAATGTTGGCATCACTTTAGAGTTGGTTCTATGTTCTTTCCCGGTGATACACTTGAAGCAGTTCATACCTGCTTGTAAGAGCTAATTATTCAATTTTCAGGAATGTTTTGATCCAGTTGTTAAACCATTAGTAGCTTTAAAACAGCCAAATCAGGAATATTTACATCACGAAAATCAGCAAATGCTACATATCAGAACCTCCCTGCAGCTCCACCCCCCGATAAGTCCAGCTTGTTATTGAATATTTATCAGCACACCAATGCCCTCTTTTCATCCTATGCTCTCCACCAAGGTGATTTTTAACACATGGCACAAATTGCCATCTATGTGCAATCACTCAAATGCATATCTCTAACTCAGAGATTTCCTGAGTTGCAGCTTACTAGCCACCTCCACTTAGATGACTTTCAGAATCTCAAATTCAACAAGTCCAATATCAAACCCACGCTTTCCACTCCCTAGATCTGGTCCTCTTCCAGTCTATACTATTTTGTAAATAGTATATCTCCATCTACTAAGCTGCTCATGGCAGAGACCTGAGAATCAGCTTGGATGACTTGCTTGTGTTCCACATCTCATCCTTCCCCAAGTTCCTTCAATTTTCCTTTCAAAGCATTTTTAAAATCCATTCACTTTTCTCCATCTCCACTGCTACCACCCTAATCTGGAATCATTTCTCTGCTGAACTACTGTCATAATCTTCTAATTGGTCTCCTCACAGCTAATTGGCCCCCCTCCAATACAATTCACCCAAATTGATACTATTTAAAATCCAAATCTGATTCTGCCACCACATCCTGACCCCCACTTAAAACTTTTCACAGCTCTTAAGACAAAGGGCAACATTCTTAACATGACCCATAAAACTTCACATGGTTTGGTTCTTCTGAGATAAGAGGTACTCAGTTTCCCCGGGTTTGGATTAAAAGACACACCTCTGGGTTTCAAACAATTCTCCAAGGTTTCAGGCCCCTTAGTAACAAAAAGTTATTGTTTCTAGTTAGACCTATTTTCGGCACCTACCGGTGAAAATGAGACCAAAAGGGGCTGGCTTATGCAAACCCAGTGGCTGGGCATGCTCAGTAAAGAAGAGTTAAATAACCCTTGTAGCTGAATGACCTCCACTTGGGGTGCTAAAGAGCACTGAATATTCTTGAAGGTGTTTGGTGCATGTGATAGGATTTGACCAATGAACATGCTCCAAGAAGAGACCAACTGAGCATGTTCAAGATTATGTTACCTAACAGGGAACCACCCACTTAACTGAATATTCATTAGACAGCAAAACTATAAGAGCTGAATCCCAGCAGAATGCTGGACTGTTGCTCACTCTCCTAAAGCCAGCCTGCACTCTGCCTGTGGAGTGCGTATTTCTTTCTTTTTGTATCAAACTTTCAGCAAGTTGTTGCTTACTTTCCTGCGGCCAACCTGTACTTTGCTTGCTGAGGTGTGTATGCTTTACTTTTGTGTTAAGCTTAGTTTTAGCAGGTGGCTGCTCACTGTCTTGAGCCAGTCTGCACTCTGTACTGAACTTTAACTGTGTATTTCTTACTCTTATATTAAACTTGGTGTGGGACCTGTTCAGTCTCTGGAGCTAGGCTGCACTCTCTCTGTGAAATCTGTATTGCTCCTTCATTATATTAAACCTGTTCTCACTTTCTACTGTAACTCTGCTCTTGAATTCTTTCCTGTGGCAGAGTCAAGAACCTGGTAAGAGGATGGGGTGGATTGAAGCCAGCTATTGGGCTGGACGCTTCCTCCAGCATCACTTCCAGAACTCCAGCTTCATCCCACATCATTTTCTCCCTCTCTTACAGAGCTCCAGTTTTGAAGACCTTCTTGAGTTCCTGGAATAGATCAAGCTCTTCCCACCTAAAGAGATCTTTGCCTAGATTTTCTTTCTCCTCCCTTACCTTTGCCTAATTAATTCCTATTTATCCTCCTGTCTCAATTCAAATATCTTTCCCCAGAGAAGCCTACCCTGACTCACTAAGATGGGGCCAAGTTAACTGATATGAGCCATGAGGGTAACCTTTAATTCATAGTCTTTGTCAACATTTGTCACTAATTTTACATCTGATTATGATTATATTTGTAGCTTTAGTTGATATCTATCTCTCCCATTAAACTGTAGGGCCCACGAAGACAAGTAACTATATTCATTTTCTGCTCACACTTAAATTCCTAGTGAATAGAACATAGAGATACCCATTAAATATGTGAATTTTTTTAAATACACTGACGTTATTCCCATTTTTTTTAGTTTCCAGTATTACATTTAATAAAAATCCTCATCTTTATAAAAACAAAATTATATCAAGAAAGCATGTTATGAGATAGTACATATAAGCAATAGTTTGGCAGAATTTTATCAACTCNAGTCTTTGTCAACATTTGTCACTAATTTTACATCTGATTATGATTATATTTGTAGCTTTAGTTGATATCTATCTCTCCCATTAAACTGTAGGGCCCACGAAGACAAGTAACTATATTCATTTTCTGCTCACACTTAAATTCCTAGTGAATAGAACATAGAGATACCCATTAAATATGTGAATTTTTTTAAATACACTGACGTTATTCCCATTTTTTTTAGTTTCCAGTATTACATTTAATAAAAATCCTCATCTTTATAAAAACAAAATTATATCAAGAAAGCATGTTATGAGATAGTACATATAAGCAATAGTTTGGCAGAATTTTATCAACTCTAGTAGTTCATACTCCAAAAAGCAAATTTTAAAATTCAAAAATAACAGCTTTATTTAAAATATGTTACAATTTAACACTGAAAATACCATGCTCTAATTAAATATTTCATCAACAACACTGTATACAAATAAAATATTACACAAAATATATTTAAGAAAATGTTTCCATCTTTGATCTGAACAATAAATAAAAACACAGGCACTTCTACACTGAGACAGGGAAACAATCATTACTAAGAATAATAATTTTGTACAAGCAACATATGAAATATGGCAATAACAGAATCCTAGAGTTTTAAAATGACGAATCACATATGAAAAGGTTTGCAACTTCAATCTTTTCACTTCAAGCTCAAAAGTTATATAAGCTTTCCTGGTCCACAGTGAAAATTCAAAAACCCAATATGGTTGTCAGGGGCAATTCAATCTTTAGTTGGCCATTATGAAATCATACTCATTGTTTTCAAATAGTAAAATGAGAAAACTATTATGATACTGCCCAGCAAACTAAGCACAAGATCAAACTAAACTCTCTCTCTTCTTATTGTGACCATAAGACCAGAACAAGTTAAACTAGATGAGTGTCACAAAGTGATTCTTACTTTGCAAAACTAAGACAAGAAAATATTGTCAAGTGACAGGAAATCTCAACAGAAATCAATTTTCTAAACAATTATCAAAATTCATTCAAATCTCATGAAAATAAATGTAATTCCATTTCACAAAAACCACTGAGTCATGTATAACATAGTGTTTATAGCCAATAGGTTTAT
>NW_007740560.1:948-2947 GCF_000696425.1 Galeopterus variegatus | reverse complement strand
ATGTGAGGACCCAACATGGGAACTATTCAAGATATGCCTTTCTATGCAAACTTTAGTTTGTATATATTTTAGCATCTTAAATGAGCATTTTGCAACCAAGATGAAATATCAACCATCTCTTCAGGTTTTCTATGAATTAACATCAGATCTACATAGGAACAAATGTTATTCTTGTTTTTCTTCTCGATATCAAATGTCCTGAAGCCTTTATGTTTCCCTGGAATGAGGCCAAGTTTCTGAAGACACATTCCAATATAAACATCGTCAGTGGGGTAGAGATGGACCTGGTCAGTTGTACTGTACAGCCTCAGGGCCAGGTGCAGAGTAGAGGAGTCTACCTCCCCCTGCATAAGGTGGGTAGACACCAGAGTAAACAACTTCTGGGATATAGTACTGCAGTTTCTTATCCTGGTGAAGTCCAGCATTGTGGGTCACATCACCTATAAACAAATCTTTGGCTTTTTCTTGGATAAGCTGTTCAAGTAATTGAGGATTTGATGGGTGTTCACAAAAACATCATCATCACCCTTGAAGACAAACTTGGTGTATGGGCAGAAAGTGCTCACCCACCTTAGAAACAGCACCTCCTTCAGAGACAAGTTGAAGAAAGTGTCCTTGTAGTTCCAAAGAAGAATGATCTGGTGCTTCTCACTCTCAAACTTCAGCATGTCTGAAAGGTTGGGGTGGGTGTCCTCTGGGGGTTTCTGGCCCAGCAAGAAGACTCACACCACTATCTAGTTTGCCACATTGGTTCCTCTGCCGCAGGATTCCTGAAATTCTTGACTTCTGGAGAAATGTGGAGTGAGGGACTTGATTACCACCAATAAGAAGTGTTTCTTTGCACACTTACCTTGTTTAAGCAGTGAATAATTTCAACATCTCAAATACAGCAGAAAGTCTTTAAATATGTTCGGCAAATCGTTAAAGCCTGTGACAACTGATGTGACCCCTAAGGTAAGGTTCACAGTAACTCAGATGGCTTATATTGGAAAAATATACTTCCCCTGTCTGGTTTGACCAACGTGCTCAGAGTAGGATTATATCGTGCTTTCAGTTTTTCTTGCTCTGTGTTCCAGTACGCCTGGGGAGAGCTTGATGTCTTCCAGAACTTTTCTTTGGGTATTACTACTGCCCCATTTCCATCCTTTTCTTGACTATTGCTTTTGGAAACGTCCACAGTCAAATAAATGAAGACATCTGCCTTCATCAGAATACCCAACGACTTTATTCTTTGACATCCAACATTCATTTCTCATATCTGTGGCCACCTCTTAGGTACCAAAGGCCTAGGGTAGTGCTCTGCTCAACAGTGCCACCAATCCTAGGGTTTATGAAGCGTTCAAGACATTGGGGATTGTCGGACTCTTAGTTCTCATGGTGTCACAGAGAGGATTTCCTCGAGGTCTCACGTGTCTCAGGAAGCCAGAAACACAAGGTGTCATGGTGCTGGGCTGCAAACCCACACCACGGCCCAAAGGCAGAATACGTGAATTAAATAAATAAATTTGGATATCACCCTTCTCAATTTCCAGTATGCATATAACATTTCTCAATTTGTTAAAAATAAACTTTTTATTTTAGAACAGTTTTAGATTTACAGAAAATTGCAAAGATAATACAAAGAGTTCCCATATAGGCCACACCCAGTCTTTCCTATTACTAACATCTCACATTAGCAGCACATTTGTTACAATTCATAAACTAATATTGATACATTATTAATACAATAACTACAATCCATGTATTTTCTACTTTTTATATTCAAATTATAAGTTTTTGATTTCATAAACTAAGCTAAAATTTTCTACTATGTGTATAAGTATACCAATGAAATACATGAACATTTACACCTAGAGATAGTGATGACTTTTTTTTTTTTTTCCTTTTTTTGACCGGTAAGGTGATCGCAACCCTCGGCGTGATGTGGTCTACACCACGCTCAGCCAGTGAGCGCACCAGCCTTCCCTGTATAGGATCCGAACCCACAGCCTCAGCGCTA
>NW_007740560.1:0-859 GCF_000696425.1 Galeopterus variegatus | reverse complement strand
TATATATACAGCGAGAGAGAAAGAGAAAACACCTTCCTAGAGCATCAGTCTTACTTAGCAGTAAGTAATGTAAACATTTTTTACATTATTCTATACATGTATGTATTGAGTAGAATATAAAATTCACATAACTTATAAGATAAAATAGGTGATTTAAGGAAATTTCTGACAATGTTAGAATTCCAAGTGCAATGATATTTGAAGGGCAAACAAGACTTTGGAGAACTGAATCACACCACACCTCTCTCTGCTACTGTTCAAAGGAAGGCCCTGCTCTACGGTGGATCATGTGAAACTAACAATCTTTTCCATGCATATGAACTTAAATTAAAAAAAAAAAAACTAATTCCTCAGTTCAAGAGTATGTTTACTAAGCTGTGCTACCAACTATAATTATACCTTGGCCTCATACCAATGTTAATATTACCAATCAGAAAGCCATTCCATTTCTGAAACACTATGACAATCAATTAACAAATGCCAATTGGACCTGGCACTACCAGTATTGCTGAGTGCAATGAGTGTGCCAAACCAACAGGTCTGCTGCTGCTACCATTGCTGCTATCATTTGCCGGCAGCCTACAGCAAGTGACATGGCCCTGAAATGAGAAAATGCAGGAAACCATAAGGGGTTTTTCTTTTGGGGTCAGGTGGGCAATACCTCAGAATGTCTAAGAGCATGAGCTCTAGAGTCAGAGAGAACTAGGCTTTGTGACCAAGATACGTAACCTCTCTAAGTCTGTTTCCTCATCTGTAAAATGAGAATAGTAATAGTACTTTCCTCATAGGGTAGTTGTGGGGATTAAATGACTTAGTGTACATGAAGCACTTAGGATTTCTGTGGCCTAATTCTCCCATA